>NW_027331966.1:515108-715108 GCF_048418815.1 Hemitrygon akajei
CTAGCAAGAATTGTCCATTGCTTCACAAACCCCACCCCCTCAAAAATGCAGAACGTTTAGGGAAAAACCCCTTGACGAGAGGTTGGCCCTTCTCAAGGAGAAAAATATATGTTTTAAATGCTGTTCCTTGACCTCTCCCTTTGGTAGAGATTGCACGACCACCGTGAAGTGCCCGGAATGTAATAGTACTAATCACCATGGGGCCATGCATCCCGGCCCTTTATCGCAAACCGACAAAGCTCCTTCACCCCCACAACAGGACGGCGGGGAGGGAGAGGCTCACTCCAGGACAACTGTTGTCAGTTCGAGCTGCACAGAAGTTTGCGGTCAAACTCAGTCAAGCCGTTCTTGTTCAAAGTTCTGTCTCACTAAGGTGTACCCTAAGGGAGTCAAAGACAAGGCCATCAAAACTTACGTCATTCTGGAGGATCAGAGCAATCGCTCACTAGTCAGACCAGAGTTCTTTAACTTGTTCAACTTTGAGAGTGAGCAGTTCTCATACTACCTTAGAACTTGCTCGGGCAGCCTGGAAACTTATGGAAGAAAGGCAGAAGGCTTCCAGATCGATTCCCTGGATGGTAAAGTCGTCATCTGTCTCCCTCCACTCTTAGAGTGCAATGAAATCTTGAATAACCGCGCTGAGATCCCGACGCCAAGTGCTGTGCTACTCCAGCCACATCTCCACCACATCGCCAAACACATCCCAGAGCTGGATCCAAAAGCAGAAATACTCCTGCTATTAGGAAGAGATGCTCTCCGGGTGCACAAGGTTAGGCAGCAGGTCAATGGACCACACGACGCCCGCTTTGCGCAACGCCTGGATCTGGGCTGGGTGGTGATAGGAGAGGTGTGCCCTGGCCATGTACACAAACCGACGATTAACACACTCAAGACCAATGTGCTAGAGAGTGGCCGCCATTCAATTTTTCAACCCCGAACAAGTGTCATGTGTATTAAGAAAGCACGACAAGGCTTTAACAAATGTAAAGTAACTGACGAGACGCTGGGTCAGTCAGTCTTCGCTCAAACTGAGCATGATAATAAACTTGCTCAATCAGCTCAAGATGCCATTTTCTTAAAAACAAAGGACACCAAGGTCTTCAGAGAGGAAGCAACTAATTGGGTCGCCCCACCACCTTTCAGAGAACCACGCCAGTGCTTGCCAAACAACAAAAGCAGGCAGTCAATCGGTTCACGTCTTTGCAAAAAACCCTGAAAAGGAAACCTGAGATGCAGCAACGCACCCGATTGACCCACGAGGTACTGTGCACACTAATGGCAGAGGTCACAGCCATTATAAATGCACGACCACTCCTACCCGTGTCTTCTGACCCGGAAAACCCCTTCATACTCTCGCCATCAATGCTCCCTACACAGAAGGCAGGAGCTCCCCCTCCACCAGGGGACTTCTCTGATAAGGATTTGTACACAAAGCAATGGAGACATGTCCAGGCTCTGGCAAATCGGTTCTGGTTTCGTTGGAGACAGGAATATCTACCTTTGTTGCAACACAGACAAAAGTGGACAGAACCCTGCAGGAATCTTCAAGTTGGAGATTCAGTCCTGCTCAGGGACAAGCAAATCGCCCGCAACAACTGGTCAATGGCCAGAATCACGCCACATTCCCTAGTAGGGATGGACATGTCAGGAAGTTTGAGTTGAAAACTACCGACCAAGGTGATGTGAAAATTTACCAAAGGCCAGTTACAGAAGTCATTCTACTTCTACCTAAGGACTGATTTAGAGACTGAAGTTTTGTATTATGTTCGTTGTGACCTTACGAAGGTCAAGCGGGGAGTGTGTTGCCTTTATGGCATTCGTTTAGTTTATAATATTTTCGCTTTAGTAATTCGTTTGTTAGCATTTTTTAGTTAAAGTTAGGATTGTTTAAAATAAATTCGTTGTCTGTGATATATCGCGGCATGCGATGACGTCACACCCGGTTTCGCAGCGTCTTGTGGGAAAATACCGGTTCGGAGACACGGGAAGGAGGGGGCTCACATGTGTAGGATCAGCGCAAGAAAAGTTGTCTTCTACGCATTAGAAACATAGTGAAGCAACGCCGTAATTTCATGAGATAATAGATATGTTGAATAAAAATGTTAACGCTGATCCTGTTAAAAGTAATGACGGTTGATAAGGTTTATGTTTTCGTTAGCTAAAGAATTGCGGATAGTTTGTGTTGAAGTGTATTTAAAGCAGTCAATGGCGTAAGTAGATTCTGACTGTATGCTGCATTTTAATGTAATGTAGTTGTAGTTTACCTTTGCAGGTATTTACGATGTAAATGTGGTATCAAGAAGGAAACACATACTGTACAAATCTTGTATTGTTTTATCAACAGTTTTCACCATACGTTAATGCGGAAGAGTGAACAGTAAACGGTTAATCTTACTGCGATCCTGTTTTCATTTTACCTCGGTGTTTAGTTCAGCGTTCTCTTACACCTGAGCGAGAACACTACAATGAGGCATTATATAGTTAAGCCATTTTTCCCAGTATGAATCAAATTGTTCCAGCTTATGATTAACAGATGCTGTTCTCTTCTCCATTTTGTAAATGTCCATTGTAATTTCCATCCATGCATTTAAAGTTGGGCTCTCCTGTGATAACCATTACCTAGCAAGAGTCTTTTTAACCAGCCACCAACATTATATTCATTAAATATTTATCTCTTTTCAACCATTCTTCCGCTATGTACAGAAAATATATGGTCTTACTCTCTAAGGGTATTTCACATTTAAAGATGTCTTGTAGGGCATCGTGTATCCCCCTCCAATAGTCTTTGATAACGGGGCAGTGCCAAAAAATATGATAATGATTTGCATTTTGATTTTCACAATTTCTCCAGCAAACAGGGAGGTTACTATCATAATGGTATTTCTGAGAGGGTGTAATAAAATATCGTATCAAGTTTTTCCATCCGAACTCCCTCCATTTCTGTGAACTGGTACACTTCCATTGATACCTCCATATTGTTGTCCATTCTTCCTCAGATGTAATTATCCCTCCTTCCTTCTCCCATTTTGTTTTAACGTATGAAGTCAAATGTGTTTTGAGATTTAACAACCCCTTATACATGCTTGAAATGATTCTACTACCATTATCTGAATTATATGCTTTTCTAAAGAGTTCAATCAAGCATGGTTACATTTTAAGCGTCTTATTGACATATTGTCGCATCTGTAAATACCGATAAAAATCTTGTTTTTCTAATGTATTTCTCATTAAGCATTTCAAAACTGAACAGTGTTCCTTCTTTCATTATGTTGTAAAGAACTGTTATTCCTTTAGCTGTCCAGTCCTTAAATCTAGCACTCAGTTTATTCGGTGTAAAATCCAAGTCATAGGCACACCAGTTAAGAATTGCAATATCTCCCTTTAGATTATATTCTTTTATAGCAGTTTTCCATATTTTAAGAGTAAATTTCACCCATGGGTTATCAATAGTATTTACGTACCTTTGCAGGTTGTTATCAGCCAAAATTGCTTGTATGGGGATGGGAAGTACCCGCTCCTCCATGATTTTCCTCTGAGCGTCAGATGATGGGTTGCACCAACATATCACAGCTCTCAACTGTGCTGCAAAATAATAACCTCTAAGAGAAGGCAAGCCCCATCCCCCCTTTTCCTATGCTAATTGCAAAGTTTTGAGACGAGCTCTAGGCCGTTTACCCTGCCAAATATACCTTCATAGCGTCTTCTTCCATTCATTGAATTGATTTTGATTAATCTCTATTTGTAGGGTCTGAAAGAGATATAACTGTCTGGGCAGTATATTCATTTTAATAGACTCAATCCTTGAACTGAGACTAAGAAAAGGAATCAGGCTGCATCTTGCCACATCTTCCTTATTTTTCTTTTTTATATAAAGGCTGATAGTTACATTCTGATCATTTTGCCAAATCTTTTGGCATAATGATGCCCAAATATTTGAAAGACTTTGTGTGCCATGCCCAGGGGTATCGAATTTTACTTTCTCTTGGTGGGCTATAGCAATATGAAAGTAATTGGGTTTTATCTATGTTGATCTAACCCAGATAAATCGGCTCGAGAAGCAGTTTTAAGACACGTCCCGTAGAATGACCACGTGTTGATTTGCAGGTTTATTTTGTTGGATATTCGCATCCATCCCCTGGAGGACTGAAATATATCCTCGAGATAGTGGATGCGGTCACCAAGTGGAGAGAGGCTTCCACAACTAGACAATGAAAAGTGCTGACGTCACAGCCAAGATTTACCCGTCTTTACCCGTTGGGCATTGCCAAGGACTCTAGAATCAGATCACGGTCCCTGCTACACTGTACAGGTGATACAATATCTAATGAAACTGTTTGGGGGTAAAATAGAGGTTCCATATCCCCTATCGACCACAATGCAGTGCGATTGTTGAACGGATGAACTGGACTTTAACAACAATGTTGTCCAAAATGACTAAACGGCTCATGGGTCACTGTCTTACTCTATGTTCTTATGATAGTGTTCACCACAAAAGCATTCTCTCCTGCATTTATACGTTTTAAGTTGACAATTGGGAGAAAAAAAATGAAAGTGTTCGTATTCTTTCTTGGCTAGATTTACACAGGCCGAGTATGATGGCACTGAAAAGGACGAATGCAAGCAGCAATTAATTGACTCTATTAAGGAGGCCCATTATGATGCCGCCCATAGTACGTGACGGAAGAAGCGGCAGAGCGAAGCTTGTTTCGAGGTTCGAGCAAAACCGCGGGCGTTTAAAATAGGACTGAAGGTTATGATGTCACTACATCAGTCGAGACCCTTTACACCTTCCAGATTTGTCGGCACAGAGTCAGTCCATCAGTATATCGAATTCAGAATGCTCCAAGCAAGTTGGGTTGGTATCATATCAATAAACTCAAACCTTTAGAGATAGTCATTGTCCTCTAGCAGCTGAGTTCTAGAAAATATATTGCCAATGGGATGCCCTGGACCGAGAT
Organism: Hemitrygon akajei; assembly: GCF_048418815.1. Taxonomy (NCBI): domain Eukaryota; kingdom Metazoa; phylum Chordata; class Chondrichthyes; order Myliobatiformes; family Dasyatidae; genus Hemitrygon; species Hemitrygon akajei. The sequence goes on from NW_027331966.1 coordinate 520,067, forward strand.
AAGATGATCCTCTTAGATTTATGTTTCGACGATGACGTGGATGAAGGAGCAGTTGCTTCTTCAATGAGTTGGGCAACCACTTCCCGTTTGTACCCTGAGGATGAGGATAGGTCACATCTTTGCACTCGCCCGATTCAAAGTGGATAGAGGCTTTCCCAAATAGATAATGAAAACCGCTGACGTTTCAGCCACGATTTTGTTTTTGAAAGAGTTTTTACCCGTTGACGATTGACAAGCACTTTAGAATCAGTCATGGTCGCCGCTGCACCGCACATGTGATACAAAATGTAATGAAACTGTTTGGGATAAAACACAGTTGGTATCGCTTATCGACCACAATACAATGCAATTGCTGAATGGATGAACACAACTTTACTGACAATGTTAGTTAGAATGAAAGGGTTAGAATCCTTGTTTAGGCTAGATTTATCATCAGCCGAGTGTGGTGGCATTGGGTAGAACAAATGGAAGCAGCAATTAATTGACTCTATTCAGGAGGCCCATTCTGCTGCCACCTATAACAGGAGACGGAAGAAACAGAAGAGCAAAGCTTATTTCGAGGTGCGAACAAAACCGCGGGTGTTGGAAATAGGACAGAAGGTTATCATGTTTCTAAAACAGCCAAGCCACTTTACAGCTTCGCGATTTGTTGGGACATATGATATCGCTGACAGAACCGGTAGATCAGTATATCGAATTCAGACTGCTACAAATAAGTTGGGTTGGTATCATGTTAACGACCTCAAACCCCTTGGAGATAGTCAAAGCCCTCTCGTAGCTAAGTTCTAGAAAACCTATTGCCAATGGGATGCTCTGGACCGAGATGAGTGATCTCTTAGATTTATGTTTCAGGCAATCGACGGTGATGGGGATGAAGGAGCAGTTGCCCCCTCAGTGACTTGGGCACCTACTTCCAGTTTGCTCCCGTAGGATGAGGATTGGTCACATCTTTGCACTCGCCCGAGCTAAGGTGGAGTCAATGGAAGAGAGAAACAGATGGGAGAACGTGTTTGTTGTGTGGTCTTCTGGAAATAAAGTGGGGGATAATTGATATGATATGAACGGATTTTAACAAGGCGTTAAGGTTAGTCATGGCAGGACCATCCATAACGTCAGAAGGTTTCGTATTTTCGTATCCATGGAAAATTAGCTGCTAGATTCAGAACTGACGCCCACAGAAGGCAGAGGATAGATGTGGATGGAGCGTTTTCTCTCTGGATGTTGGTGACAGGTGTCCTGAAGAGATCTGTCTGAGACCCAGGGTTTTTTTTTTGTGTTTTTATGTGGAAGGATGGTTTATTGTATTTCCTGTGATGTGAAAGTTGGTGGGATTATGGATAGTATAGAAGTTTGTCAGAGTTTACAACAGGACGGTGACAGGACGCAGAGCAGCGCTGAGAAGTTACAGATGGAGTTCAACCCGGAAGGTTACGGAGTGATCCATTTTGGGAGGACGAATTTGAAGGGAGAGGTGATACTTTCTTGAGTCAACCGAGGGCCACACATTAGTACGAATTCAGCAATGGAAACGGAGTGATGAGACTCTCTCCAATAAGTCGAGGGCCGCTCATCGCTACGAGTATCACAACCGCCACGGAGCGGTGCACTGCAGAAGGAAGTGTGATTGACAGGTGAGCTTGAACACATCCGCTGTTCTGCACACACTCATAGTGATTCTCGAAAGGCAATATACCTGACAGTAAATCAGGAGGAAAAAATACAACTTCGTGGAAAATGACAGAACGGCCTGAAAACCTGCGGATTGTCCATAGATTTTACTTACTGTATTTACTGAAACAGAGAATGGATGGAAAATTTGCGGTAGAATAGTGGCAGGTTTGAGAATATCTTTAAAGTTAAACAGACTGCATCGCAGGTCACGGGTATGGGGCGGTCAAATCATTCACTGGCTGAGATCAGATTCCTGCCAAACGACCCATGTGTGCGCTGGAAAACATTGTTCTTCAAACTGTCCACAGCCCTCGCTAATTTCCCGAGGACACTCTCCCCTTTTGATCACAGGTCTCTGGAATATCGCTGTGGATCTTTACAGTGTTTGCAGGAATACGTGCAGTGTATTTTATTTTATATCAGCTGTAACTGTGATTTCCAACACACAAACAGACCGAAATGACTGGAACGAACGAAAGAAAAGAACAAACGAATGTTCCCCTTTAATATGGAAGTGTTGTTCATTTCACCCGCCAGAACAAACTTTCACTCAATTTCAGAAGCGAATGTGCACGGTCAAATATTACAAAATAAATCAACTTCAAGATGAATGCCTGTTTTAAAGCAATAATGATATAAAAAATGCCATTTAAATAGCTGAAGCCAGGTATCATGCAAAATAACATGGTAAAAGGCACACTCTATTTTGTTTTACAGTAATGGACTCTATTTAGGAGTGAAATTCATGACACGGGGACAGAGTGAGTATAAATAGTTTAAGATAAGTGTTTGTGCAGTTGTTTGTCACTAATGTCTCTGACGTATTAGCTACGCTAATTGCCTCAGTGGAATTGCTCTCATCTCAATAAAAGTCTCTTAACCGATCACCAGTCCATCTGAGCAGCTGAAACGCTCCGTACAACTCAACGCTGCTTCTGACGGAATATGGGATATTCGACGATTTACCACATCGCGTGCATTTTCTATCCCACACTTGTAGCGGTTGGTGTCCCCGGTAAGATGCCGGAGCTGGTTACTTTATGTATGGTGCCGTCGTTACTCTGCTGCGGTATCCGTACTGTTACTAAGCACAGATGCTACCCTCGGCTGAAAATGGAGGATTCAGGCATCTGATGGTTTTATTTCTATTTTCCATACTTTGATCGCAGCGTTTTCTTCTTTTCTCAATTAAGTTGGTCCCGATATTGTCACTGTTTCATAATTTCACCTCGTTAGGCTTTCGGAAGTGATGCTGGTCACTGCTTTTCTAGGTCCGTGTCTCTATCAGTGCAGACACTTCGACTTATAACAACGTGGCAGCTTATTTAAATGACGGTCCAGTCTATTTTCGACATGTGGGTCTGTTCTTGCAATGATAACTTGTGCTTTGTATCTTTTGATTCCACTTTGTCACGGCAGCAAACAATCTCTTCAGTTCTTTCACCACTAGTAATGGAAATGGTTTTGCTAACAGGAGTGATCGAGTGCCCACCGGTACGTGAGTCCAGAAACTCGGATGCCTTGTTCAAAACTGTCGGAAGGTCGCCAATCCACTGACACTCACATCCGTCATTGTCCTCCAGCCGGAGTGCAGCGACGGAGACCGCACACATTGGATTTCCTCTTTCCACTTCCAAATAGACCATACCCTGCATAGCATCGGTAGAATGGGGGCATTCAGGGAGCTGACCATCTTTCTATTTTGTTTCCAAATTTCTTGCAGTTAACTTAATGGCGATTGTGATCCTTTCTCGGGGAAAATGCGGACTCTCCAAATGCATCACCCGTTACCTGGTTGGAATGGCAACAGCGGATCTGCTGGTTGTCATTGTTGCTGCTTTAGTGGAACAGACCAACAATATCTACATTTATTCCAGATCCCTGCTTATCACTCCTGTATGCGCTATGACACTTGTATTTCGGGTCGTGACGCAGGACTGTTCTGTTTGGTTCACGGTCAGTTTTACCTTCGATCGCTTCATCGCAATATGTTGCCGAAAGCTGCGGGAGCGATACTGCACCGAGAGAACAGCAACTGTGGTTATGGTGACCGTGGTTATTGTGAGCTGCGGGAGAGGTGTCCCGTTTTACTTTGCCGTTGAACCTTACGTCATCATTGACAACACGCCGTGGCGGTGCGTTGCCACATATGAATACATCACTTCACCCGTGTGGAGAGGGTACCAATTACTGAACAGTATTTTAACACCATTGCTACCAATCGGCTTAATCCTGGTGTTTAACGGGTTAACAGTAAGACATATCGTTGTGGCAAATAGAGTCCGCAGAAAGCTTCGGCACAGCAGCGACAATCAGAAAGATGCCGAGGTGGAAAAACGCAGAAAATCCATGATTTTGCTGTTTTCTATATCAGCTAATTTCATATTATTTTGGATGCCCTATGTAGCCCATTCCCTGAAATGGCAAATGCAAAACTATTATTACCAGGACAGATATTTGAGTTCCCCGGTATACATCCTACAACAATTTGGGTTCATGTTACAAATTCTCAGTATGTGCACCAATACTTGTATCTATACACTGACACAGAGGAAATTCAGAGAAGAGCTGAGGAATGGAATGAAGTATGTGTTGACATTAAATGGCCATCTGTGTAGATAACGCCCGTGTCCAATTGCAATTCTGCGGAGTTTTCAAATAAAGCCGATTTGCAATGAACAGGTTTGGCAAATATGTCATAAATTCGAACAATCATATGCCTGGCCATCCTGAAATTGTAACATTGGTGGAAGATTGCTGACTTCATACAGTTTAGGTCGGTAGCAATACAAACGCTCAATGCTGCTGGCGTGATTATTACATTGGTTGAAGTATGTTCCAAACTATCACAGACACTCGACTGTCAAAAGTGCAGGGATGCCTTCAGAACTTTCCGGAATTTAGCTGTTTCAAAATGGAGAGGGTCGGGTAACAGAGTTTAAAGGGGGCGCAATAGGAAACCAGGGATAGTATCGCAGCTGCAGAAAGGGAGGACAACGTGGAGCGTTTGCTTATTAATAGATAGCGCGACTAACACACAAACATGAAGCTGATCACTCCGTTTGGAGTATTCTATACAGCCGTCCACCAGATCAACCAAATAAGTGCTCCGGGAACGGTGAAGATCCGATCGGGAAGCCGATATTTGACATCGGCCAGTTATTGGCACGGATAACTGAAACTTCCAGAATATTCTCTGGCACCTCCTCAGGGTAAAAGGTCTTGGCATGGCATAATTTCTCAGTCGTGTCGAGGAAGGATTCATCTGAATATATGAAGACAGGCGGACTGGCGAACAGTCCGTACCGGATCTAATATTAGAAAAGGAAACGGGTCAGGTGACGGATCTCTCGGTGGGTCAGCATTTCAGAACGACAGGGCAGATCTGCCCTCGATTTACCTTGCACATGGATAGGGCCAGGGAGCATTGAATGTGTTTAATTGGGGGTTTGCGGTGTATGGTGCTACCTGTCAGGAACATGGCAACGTACATTAGGAAGTGATGTACTCTGGGAAATTTGCAACAGATATGTGGAGATTGTTTAGGGAGCACTGACATGGGGTTCAGTAAGGGGTTGTCTCATTGACACAGGGCAAGGATGATAGGATAAAGTAATCCTAGGTGGCAATAAAGTTGGAACAACTCGTCAAGAGGAAGAAAGAAAGGTACTTAAGGTTTCGGGAAAAAGGATCTGGCAGGGTTATGGAAGGTCACAATGCACACAGAAGAGAATTTAGTAATGGATTTAGAACATTTAGAAGGGGATTTGAGAAATCCTTGGCGAGTTGCACTGTAAAGAACAGGAGGAGACTGGGGAGAGTGTGGGCAGATCAGAGGCAAAAGAGGAAAACTTGTGTCTGGAGTCCAAGCTCCTCACTGAATACATTAATGAATGTGAACACAGCGTCAAAAGGCAGATATGCCAGAACATGCCGACGCTGAGAAAGAGGATGCGCTTGAAACTTGGAAAACATTATGATAGATGATTCCCCGGTGCCGGAATGGATATAGTTCAGCTGATTTGGGAAGGGAAACAAAGATATTGCTGAGATTCCGGACAGGATATTCCTTTTTTCCTTGACCACGGAAGAAGAACTAGAAGATTAGAAGGTGGCAAATGCTATGCAAATCGTTACAATGCATTCATATTTTCAAAATGTTTCAGAAAGTGACATGCTCTTATTTGTTCAATGGTTAACAAACATCTGTAATTGTAATCATAAACATTTAATGAAGCCTTTCGACTCCAAGACAAAGAGGCGCAGAAGGTAACGTATCGTCCACGAGTTAATATTCAACACAATTAAAACATGACGTCTCCAAACCTCCAACGACTTGCAGGATTACTGACCTCCACTTTCTGACCAAGGATAGGATTCGGATTAAATGACCCTTTGTTGTATAGTATCGAGGCTAATCATCCCTTTTACCTATTAGCACCTCTGTAGCAACAGATCTGTTCACCGTACTGAGACCACTGTCACACCCACCTCCAACCCGGAACTACTGTCTTCATTTTTTTTCTGTATTCTTTTAAACTTATTTACATCTTTCCTGCAGGTAGATGAGCCCAACAGCACACAGTATTCCAAATTAGACAGCAATGATGTCTTAAACAACATCAACATAACATCCTCACTCCTGTACTCAGTGCATTGGCCTATGAAGACAAATGAAGTCAAAAGCTTCTTTATTTTTACGACCCGGACCGTGGCCATCCTCAACTTCCAAAGCAAAAGGCCTCAACACGCATTCTAAAGAACTTCGGAGAGTGAGATGTAGAGAGCTGAAGCTAGCATACATCAGCACTTCATAGAATTTCGGAAAGATATGGAGCCTTCGAATTCGCATCAGTTCCGGGACATCACTCTCATCCGTGTATTTCTCCAATCATCTCTTAAACGTTGACATCGGAATCTCAATTACCACTTGTGTTGGCAGCACTGTCTACACTCTGACCACCCTCTGGGTGAAGAAGCCTCCCCTCATGTTTCCATTAAACTTTTCACATTTCACACTTCACCCATGATCTCCAGTGGTATTCTCGCCCAACATCAGTGGAGAAATCCCGCTTGCATTTACACTCTCTATAGGCCTCATAATGTTGTACAACTCTATCAAATCTCCCCTTAGTCTTCTACCCGCTCGGGAATAAAGGTCTGACATATGTAACCTTTCCTTTTAATTCAAAACATTCAGTCCCGGCAATGGCCGTGTAACTTTTTTTTCCTGTATTCTTTCAATCTTATTTGCATCTTTCCTGCAGGTAGTTGAGCCCAACCGCACACAATATTCCAAATTAAGCCCCAATAAAGGCTTAAACAACAGCAGCGTAACATCCCAACTCCTGTACTCCGTACTTTGTCATCGGCAAACTTGCTGATCCAGTTGATGACATTATTATCCTGATCGTTGATATAGATTACAAATAACAACGGACACAGCAAGGATACCAATTTACTTCCTCATTGTGAAAGCCAAGCGACTGACCCATCCCGAGCATCCTCCCATGTGAAACCTTTCAAATTCCTTGCTGAAGTCCCTGCAGACGGCATCCACTGCCTTGCCGTCAACACCATTCCTGGTAACTACCTCGTAAAGCTTTGTACGTTTCGTTAGACATGACCTACTACGCACTGGCCCATCCTGACTATCGCTAATGATCCTGGTTGTACAGATACTTCCCTTCATACGCCATGACCAGCGTAGATTTAACACCGAGGACAATTTCTCATTACGTAGAACTTGACGAGTCCCTTCCAGGCAAAACTATCATTATCATCCTCTGGTTGTCACTGATATTTATGGCCTATTGTTAAATGATCCTGCAATATTATCAGGATATATTGAGAGTAGTCTGGAAACGAAGGTGTCGTAGCTTTAAATAAATAATCGACTGGACTTAAACAGTGAGATGCGGTACAGTAGATAGAGCATAGAACATAGAATATTACAGCCCAGTACAGCCCTTCGTCTCACGAGGTTCTGACCGACTTTCAACTAATTCAAACTGACGCATCCCGGCTGCAATTGAATCAGAATTAGAAACAAATTTAATATCACAGGCATACGTCGTGAAATTTGTTAACTTTACGGTAGCGGTACAATTAATCTCCCTCCCGGTGGTAACACTGTGTAGAGGGCGTGGCCTGTTGGTGGGCAGCTTTAGTGATGGACGCCACTGTTACAAAAATCATCCTTGTAATAATGATAAGTGATGTACAGAGAATCTGCACTTCTCAGCAAGCAAATTTTATTATTTCAACTATAAAACACGAAGGTTCATACGCCATCTTCACTCCACTACACTCCATGAGCAGTCAATGAACAGAAAAGTCATTACCCGGGAACGGATTCGAGGCTGGCCAGAGAGAGGGACTCGGGAGAAAGAGACCGGGACAGAGACTGGTGAGGTAGCGAGAGAAAGAGGAGGGCAGAGAAAGACCCTGGGGAGGGAGGGCCGGGAGGTCGAGGTATCTGGTGTAGAGAGAGATCAGGGTTTCGAGAGTGACATTAGATGAGGAGAGAGATCGGAGTCGGGAGTTTGGTGTCGGTAGAAAGCGGGAGGGAGATAGCCGGAATGGAGAAACGCGACGGAGAGGGGGACGCAGCAGAGACCGGAGGCCGATAGAGTGACTGGATGAGAAACAGACTGGTGGAGTGAAAGTCCAGAGCAGGGCGAAGGGTTGGGGTAGGTAGAGAGAGAGAGAGAGGCAAGGAAATAGAGGCCGCGGTTACGGAAGAGATCGGATAGAGAGAATGTGAGAGACGAGTGGGGGGAGAAAGGGACTGGGGAATGTAGAGAGACGGCGGCGAGTGTCTGAGAATAGAAGGACGGAGGGGGGGGGGGGGGGAAGAGAGATGCAGCCGAGATTCTAGGAGAGGGAAACTGAGCGAGACAGAGTGGGGCGGGGTAAAGGTAGAATTGTATGACAGAGCTAGTGTAGAGAGATGAGGCAGAGACTTGGGATGAAATGACTGAGGGGAGAGTCTCGGAGAGAGACCGGTGAAGTAGAGCGAGATCGAGGGGGAGGGGGCCGGGGAAGTAGAGAGTTCTGGGGTGAGGAGAGATATTTGGGAATCTGAGTGAGGAGGGAGATTGGAAGAGAACTCGGAAGGGGAGACTCCGAGACGCGGCTGTGTGAAGGGTAGAGAAGGAGTGACGGCATGTAGAGAGAGAAACTCGTGGGAGGGAGAAACCAGGATTGGGGAGTCAATGGAGAGAGAGAGAGGCGGGTTTAGGTACTGGTGGCCGGTGGGGTTGGGGAGATGGGTGAATACAGGGAGACGGGAGATTATAAGAGCTGGGGAGGGAAATAGACACTGGGGTTGAGAGAGAGAGAGAGAGAGAGAGAGAGAGAGAGAGAGAGAGAGAGAGAGAGAGAGAGAGAGAGAGAGAGAGAGAGAGAGAGAGAGAGAGAGACTGGGATGAGGTAGGGAAGTGTGAGTCACAGAATACTGTCCATAAATACACTGAGCGATTTTGACTTTCCTACCTGCGGGGCATTCTGGGATTACAGCGTTTACATTCTATAGACCCTCTGAAACAAGCAACCCGTGCCATCTCTCTGACCGCTGCCACCCCGCCTGTTTGACCCGAGTCCTTCCCACACCGTATCCGCGATCTCACTTTCTTCGCGATATTCATCCTCCCTCCCCGTCTCTGTGACCACAAAACACTGCTGCTGTAACGAAAGCGCAGAGTGGTATGATGAAACTCTTATACAGAGTCATGTTAGTAACGGAACACTCTGGGCAATTTCCAGCGTTGGAGTCAGGAACCGAAGCCACCCGAGAAGAAAAATACGGAGACTCGACAGCCGGAGCGGAGACAGCGCCTAGTACGCGCAAGAGGTCCAATCGACAATGGTGGTTCAACTCTGTTTTGCTTCAGGATTTAAATTTTGTTAATTTCATTGAAAAACAGATTGTATTTTTTCTTTTCAACAAACTCAACGGAAGAAATTTCCGGTGGAACATTATGGGATACCTTTAAACTATATAGCCGTGGGCAAATTCTTTTCATACTCTGCAGGAAGAAAGCAGAGGGTAGTAGTGGAAGGAAAGTATTCTGCCTGGAGGTCGGTGACTAGTGGAGTGCCGCAAGGATCTGTCCTGGGATGCCTGCTGTTTGTGATTATTATAAATGGCCTGGATGAAGAGGTGGAAGGAAGTTTGCAGATAACACGAAGATTGCAGGAGTTGTGGGTGGAACTGTAGGTTATCGAAGGTTACAGGTTGCAGAATTGGTTGAAAAGCGGTAGATGGAGATCAATCCGGGGAAGAGTGAGGTGATGTATTTTGGAAGGACAAACCAGAAGGCTGAGTGCAGGGTTATTGGTCGGTTACTTAAGAATGTGGATGAACAGAGGGACTTTGGGGTTGGAATCCATATATTCCTCAATGTCGCTGCACAGGTTGATAGGATAGATAAGAAGGCCTATGGGATAATAGGGGGATTGAGTTCATGAGTAGTGAAGACATGTTACAAATCTACAAACCTCTGGCGAGAGCACACTTACAGTATTCAGTTCAGTTCTGGTCACTTCATCATAGGAAGGATGTGGAAGCTATGGAGACAGTACAGAGAAGATTTACCAGGATGTTGTCTGGATTTGAAATCAAGTCTTATGAGACAAGGTTAGCAGAGCTGGGACTTTTCACTTTGGTGCGTAGAAGAATGAGAGGGGACTTGCTAGAGGTCTACAAGACTATGAGAGGTATAGATCAGATGGATAATCAGTACCTGTTCCCCAGGGCACGAATAGCAAACACCAGAGGTCATAGGTACAAGGTTAAGGGAGGGAAGCTTAGGGGAGACATCAGGGGTAAGTTTATTACACAGAGGTTTGTGAGTGCCTGGAATGACTTGCCAGGGATGTTGGCGGAGGCTAAAACATTAGGGGTATTTAAGAGCCCCTTGGACAGGCACATGGATGAAAGAAATATAGACGGTTACGCGGTAGTGTGTGTTTAGTACATTTTTAAAGGAATATATGGGTCGGCACAACATCGAGGGCTGAAGGGCTTGTACTGTGCTGTAGTATTCGAGCGTCTAGTGTCTGGAAGTCCCACTCATAGCAGATAATTCAAAGGTTAATTTATTATCAAAGCATGTATCCATATACAACTCTGATTTTTTTTCTCCTCCAGACAGCCATGAAAAAAAGAAAGAACATGAACGCCGTTCAGAGAGAAACATAAAATCCGCCCCCCCCACACACAAACATAAATAGAATGGCAATCCGATCGTCAACCTCAAAAAACTCCTCTCCCCACACAAAACGCAACAAGAACATCAACACCCCTCTCCCCCAAAATAAAACCTAACGCCGCACAAATGTGGAGGAGTTGGTGTCACTAGTGTAGAGGAGGCTGCATCGAATTAGGCGACCACACGGGGATTCGCAACTGAATTGTTGCCTCATCTGGAAGGATGTTTGGACAATGGAGAGATTTCAGCCGTCCGGCTCTTTCACTGTGACATCCCGAACACCAAACTAAATCCATCCAACCAAGTCTGGGCGAGGTTTTATGACCAATAAACTTAATTCCTTTCTACGCTCAGCTGTCCAAAAGATTCCCTGACTTTTAGAGGACGGGGTATCTATGGTCCACACTGTCAGGGTGCTGAGTTTACCAGGAGACAAAGACTGCAGGGACGAGAGGTTTTCTGTTGACTAATACACTGTGTGTGGACCCCGCTGCCAATTCTGGTGTTGTGACCCGAATCGAGACAAACACCACGCTGCCCACTCCACCAACAACACGGCACAACCGGACACATAACAGGGGACTTTACATCCCAGAACACTGGATTCAGTGATGAAATCTGTGATTAATGTCGTCCCACGAAAATCATAAGAATCGTCCATTCAGGTGTTTTTAAATACGAGCTCTTTCCCACAAGTGGCGTCACCCACACACTGCCGTCAACAGAGGATTCTGGAGCTGAGCAATCCCATTGGTGCGAAGTGATGTCAATCACTGCTTACAGCCAATAGCGGATGGAAAGCATCCAAGAGGGCGATAACCCCGCTCCCTCGGCGAGCACCTCGTCAAAGCGGAGCCAACCCCAAAGGAAATGTCCCTCTTTTTGATTTATTTCCATTTCCCTCCGAGGGAATTTTCGGCGCTTGTGAAGTGTCTCCTGCGGCCGGATTTTGATGTATCGCTGAGTGTTTGGAGGAAACCGCTCGGCCCATCGGCTTGAATAAGCTCCCGGGGGATTTAGGGATCCCGGCAGAAGACGGAGGGGAGGGGGATTTTATTGAAAGGATACCGATAGTGTGAGAAGGAGCAAACACGATATTTGTCCCGGTGGGGATAGGAGGGGTTCAGTTGTGGAAATGTCTGAGACCATGGTGGTGGTGAGCTGGAGGATAGACACCAAAGACTGTTGACCTCCAAGTCGGGCCAATGGTCTGGGAAAAGTCGGGATAGGAGTGGTGTTGAGGGGCAATGATGGACTGGCCCGGGATCTTATTGAATGACAGTACAGGCTGTAAGTGCCGACTGGCTTGCTCCTGTTCCTGTTGTCTCTGTGTTTAAGGAGATGGAATAACCAAATCTTTCCTGGGTCTGCAAGATGTTTCAGTGTGTGTTGTAAGGACCGGTGGTTGGAGCCCAGTTTTTCACAAACTCTATCAGCAATCTGACCGAGAGACCAAATCGAAGATTTCTAAGTCTGCTGTAGACACGAAAGTATAGTTATATACTGATAATGACACAAACGTATATTAAGATATTGTTAAGGACATAAAACTTATATCTCTACATTGTTGATGGGATTTCTGTCAGTTATTGATACATTATATATATTATATATTATTAATATGATAATATATAGATTATATCATTTCATACAACCTGTATTTAATGACATAAAACACATTTCGATATTGTTAATGTACATTTTAATATTGATCATGACACAATGTATTTTAAATATCGTTAATGACATAAAACATGTTTATAGACTGTTACTGACAGAGAATCGTATAATTTGTGTTCCGTGTGTTATCTGAATGTACTTGCCTGCGATGCTGTTGCAAGTCAGTGTTTCTCTGAACCTGGGCCTTCCCGTACTTGTGCACTTGGTAATGAATTCAACAGGACCCCACAAAACTCAGTGAGATTTGATTATCATCTTGTCATCTCAGTGGGTCAGATGTAGAGACAGTACACTGTTAAGTACAAGAACCTGAACATTGTTGATCAGCAGAAGTATCTTGGAGTCCAAGGTCACCGCTCCCTGAAAGAGACTACTCAGATCGACAGAGTGGTTAAGAATGCAAATGGTATGCTTACCTTTACAATCAAGGCGTTGATTTCAAATGTCAGGAAGTTATGTTAAAGCTCGAATTAAGCCACATCTGGAGTATTTCACACAGTTCTTGTAGCCTCAATCTGGGAAGAATGTCGAGGCTTTGGAGCGAGTGCAGGCAAGCTTTACCAGGAAATTTCCTGGATTACAAGGCATGCATAATTTCAAAGGGCATATGCAAAAGTTTACATTGGTTCGTTCTAGCTTTTTCACTTTAGGATCATTTATATCATAGTATGCACTGTAAATTCAGTCTATTTCTGTAGGACCATCAGTGATTGTCCTTGATGTGTTCTTCCACCAAGTTCTATCTGCTCATTCTGTGCTCATATTATACCTGTAAGTTATCAATAATTATATATCAGCAATCTTTCTCCTACTCTCACCTCATTGTGAAGTGTTCTGCCTTACTGAGTTATTTCCGCGCTCAGTGTTTGTTACCTAGAACTAGAAGAGGATTTATTGAATACAGCATGAGGTAGGGTAAGGGCAGCCATTTCAAATTTTAGTTTCAACGGTATGAAATGGCAGCTGTGCTAATTTTATATAAAGAGACTTTACAGGGCAATATCAGGGTAGCTGTCTGTCACCTGAAGTTTAATTGAAGTTGGATAACGCAACAAGACAATGGTCCGTAAGACAAGAGTAAATAGATAAGACAATAATTTCAAAAGAAAATTTCGAGTTTTGGAATGGCCATGCCAAAGCCCTAACGTTAATCCCATAGGAATGTTGTGGAATGGCCTGAAGCAGCAGTTCAGGCAAGGAATTCCACCAACATCCCAGAGTTGAAGAGCGTTGACTGTGTGTACTGAATGAAGAGAAAACTAATGATGATCCCTTTTCCATTCTGGTTCCATCTGCTCATTCCCCACACATCTTCGTTAAACTCTGTCCAGCCTGTAACCCAACATCCCAATGATATACATCAACCATCTTGTTTAACCTCTGTCCAGTCTGTGTCCCACCATCTCAATGATATATATCAACCATCTTGTTCAACCTCTGTCCAGTCTGTATCCCACCACCTCAATGATATATATCAACCATCTTGTTCAACCCATGTCCAACCTGTATCCAACCACCTCAATATGTATCAACCATCTTGTTCAACCTCTGTCCAGTCTGTATGCCCTCATTTCAGTGATATATATATCAAACTTCTAGTCAATTTCTGATCAGTTTTTATCGCATCAATAATTACAATTTTAGGTTCAACGTTACAAAATGGCGAAGTGTTAATCTTGACAGCATTTAAAGTGAGTCTGTTATTGCATTTAATTTTTGTCATTTTTGGAGAGCCACTTTCTCTGTTGCCAGGGTAACAGCCCATGTGACTTGCAGGGAGTGGTGCACGTTTGTATCGCTCTCTGGTCACGGTCCCTCAGTGAGAGACAGCGGCCTCGGGAGCAGATGTAACAGACTGATAGTGGGGTGGGGAGGATTTTGTGAGCAGTGAATGTAAAGACTATTAACTCTGTGTTGGAATGAAGACGAAACTAATGAATGTGGGCATTACATTTCTGCAACTTTGTTCAGGCCGTCACAAACATCCTGTAATCAGTCAATAATTGTGCATAATTTAAAGTAAAAGGAGAAAAAGCTGGAAACGTTCAGCAGATCGGGCAGCAACTTGGACAGTCCCAGTTCAGATACTGGGTCTTCCACAGTTACTCTTTCCACAAATCTAATCTGATGAAACGAGTTTCCAGCACTATTATTTCAATTTTATAGTAAAAGCATTTTATTCCTGTTAGCCTACAGGAAATGTGATGACCAGTTGTGCTGGGCAAGACCTGATTTAACAAAAAGATCATGATAAATTGAATCCGGTTCAGTTGCAGGGGACAATGTAAAACGTATCCCCCGTATCTGGTGACTCACGCCCAGGATTTCCAGCCTGATCATTGGTCCAGTCAGATGACCATCAGGTTCCCATTCTACCATAAGTTGACGCAGTGTTAGTTTTTGAACTCTGATTGGCCGAAACACTGCATCATATTACCGGTTGCAAGGAGTCCTGGGAGAGTTGCTGTTTGGACTGTAATCATTGAAACTACTACTGTCGCCTCATTGTGAATTATTTTGCCTCACTATCGGTGTTTATTAACGAGAAATAGCAGAGGATTTATTAAATGCAGCCTGAGGTAAGGTAAAGGCAAACATTACAATTTTAGTTTCAACGTTATAAAATAGCTGTGTGTTAATTTTATATCAAGTCACTTTACGGGAGACTGTCAGGGTAGCACTCTGTCAACTGAAGTTTAATTGAGGTTGGATAACGCAACAAGACAATGATCGAGAAGACAAGAGTAAATCAATAACAGAATAATTACAAAAGAAAATTAGAATGGCCTAGTCAAAGTCCTAACGTTAATCCCATAGGAAAGTTGCGGAATGGGCTGAAGCAGCAGTTCCGTCGATGAATCCTACCTCGAAGCAGCAGTTCCGTCGAAGCAGTTTTGTAAGGCGGAATGACATAAAATTCCTCCAAGCCGATGTGCAGGAAGATCTATAGTTAACGGAAGCATTTGGTTGAAGTTATTGCTGTACGGGGGATTGGGAGCGCGGCCGGGGGGCGGGGGGGGGTGGGTTCACACCAATTAATGAAAGCCAAGGTTCACAGACTTATTTTGAACAAGTATATGCAATATTGAATGATATTAATATTGTCTTAACGAGACTCACAGCCTTTAAAATTGACTCTGTTGCTTACATTTTCGGTCACTTTTGGAGAACCGCTTTCTGCATTGCCAGGATAACAGCCCATGTGACCGGTACGGAGTGGTAAACATTTTTATCGCGCTCTCGTCACCGTTGCTCAGTGAGAGTTAGTAGCGTCAGGAGCAGATGTAACAGACTGATAAAGGGGTGGGGATGATGCTGTGAGCATTGACTGTGTGTACTGAATAATTCCTGTGTTGAAATGAAGAGAAAGCTAATGATGATCCCTTTTTCCATCTGGTTCCATCTGCTCATTCCCCGCGCATCTTGTTTAACCTCCCTCCGGGCTGTAACCCACCACCTCAATGATATATATCAACCATCTTGTTACCCCCTGTCCGTTCTGTATCCCACCACCTCAATGACAGTCTGTATCGCAACAATAATTACAATTTTATTTTCAACATTACAAAATAGCAAAGTGTTAATCTTGACAACATTTAAAGTGAGTCTGTTATTTCATTTAATTTTTGTCATTTTTGGAGAGCCACTTTCTCTGTTGCCAGGGTAACAGCCCATGTGACTTGCAGGGAGTGGTGCTCATTTTTATCGCTCTCTGGTCACGGTCCCTCAATGAGAGACAGCGGCCTCGGGAGCAGATGTGACAGACTGATAGTGGGGTGGGGAGGATGTTATGAGCATTGACTCTATTGACGGATTTATCCCTGTGTTGGAATGAAGACAAAACTACTGAATGCGGGCATTACATTTGTGCAACTTTGTTCGGGCCGTCACAAAGATCTTCTAATCAGTCAATAGTTGTGCATCATTTAAAGTAAAAAGAGAAAATGCTGAGACCGTTCAGCAGATCGGGCAGTAACTTGGACAATCCCAATTCAGATACTGGCTCTTCTACAGTTTCTCTTTCCACACATCCTATCTGATGAAACAAGTTTCCAGCAATACTATTTCAATTTTGTATCAAAAGCATTTTATTCCTGTTAGCCTACAGGAAATATGATGGCCAATTGTGCTGGACAAGACCTCACTTAACAATAAGATAACGATAAATTGTGTTCAGTTTAGCTGCAGGAGACAATGTGAAACGTATCGCTTGTATCTGGTGACTCACGCCCAGGTCTTCCAGCCCGATCATTGGTCCAGTCAGATGATCATCAGCTTCCCGTTCTGCCATAGGTTGATGGAGTGTTAGTTTCTGAACTCTGATTGGCCGAAACACTGCATTATTTTATCGGTAGCAAGGAGTCCTAGAGTTGCGGTTTGGGCTGTAATCCTTAGTACTTATACAGATAGGACACGATGTTCCTCCTTCCAAATGAATCAGAAGTCTCGGGCAACTGGACATTGGTTATGGGTATATCCCTGAATACACCACTTGCTGTGAGATGTGTGGACGATGTGCGAGGCTTCTGACGTCGGTAAGGGACAGATTCAGCTGTGTGACCCTCTGAGGCTGGGTCATGGGATATCCTAGTTTTAGATCAAGTAAAATGGACCCGGGGGTCAACTTGCCCAGGTTTATGAGGTGTTGAGCGAGTATTTCTGGTCTGTGGGTTCATTGTTCAAACCGTGTAAACAAACCACAACTTTTCGCACTAAATTGTTTTGGCATCAATTTGCCTGTTGTTCCTGGGAATCTGTTCAGTGCAGTTGTTGCTAACAAGGTCCACATGAATAATCTCAAGAATGATCGGCTTTATGTATGAGGAGCATTTGATGGTTCTGGACCTGTGCTCAATGGAGTTCAGAGGGGCAGTGGGGTTGGTAGGGGGATGTATGTTTAAGTAAACCTACCGAATGCTGAAAAGCCTAGATACAGTGGACATGGAGAGGATGTTTCCATTAGACAGAGAGTCTATGATCTGAGAGCACCGTCTCAGAATAAAGGCGCCTACTTTTAAAATTATGATGACAGACAGGCAGACAGACATACTTTATTGATCTAGAGGGGAAACTGGGTTTCGTTACAGCCGCACTAACCAAGAATAGAGTAGAAATACAGCAAAATAAAACCAGAAATTATTAAATAATAATAAGTAAATTATGCCAGGGGAAATAAGTCCAGGACCATCCTATTGGCTCAGAGTGTCTGACACTCCGAGGGAGGAGTTGCAAAGTTTGATAGCCACAGGCAGGAATGAGTTCCTATGACGCTCAGTGTTACATCTCGGTGGAATGAGTCTCTGGCTGAATGTACTCCTGTACCTAACCAGTACATTATGGAGTGGATGGGAGACATTGTCCAAGATGGCATGCAACTTGAACAGCATCCATTTTTCAGACACCACCGTCAGAGAGTCCCCAGAACATCACTGGCCTTACGAATGAGTTTGTTAATTCTGTTAGTGTCTGCTACCCTCAACCTGCTGCCCCAGCACACAATAGCAAACATGATAGCACTGGCCACCACAGACACGGAGAGCATCCTCAACATCGTCCGGCAGATGCAAAAGGACCTCAGACACCTCAGGAAGTAGAGACGGCTCTGACCCTTCTAGTAGACAGCCTCAGTGTTCTTTGACCAGTCCAGTTTATTATCAATTCGTACCCCCAGGTACTTGTAATCCGCCATCATGTTCACACTGACCCCTTGGATGGAAACAGGGTCGCCAGTGCCTTAGCCCTCCTCAGGGCCACCACCAGCTCCTTAGTCTTTTTCAGATTAAGCTGCAGATGATTCTGCACGCACCATGTGACAAAGTTTCCCACCGTAGCCTTGTACTCAGCCTCATCTCCCTTGCTGACGAATCCAACTATGGCAGAGTTAACAGAAAACTTCTGAAGATGGCAAGATTCTGTGCAGTAGTTGAAGTCTGAGGTGTAGATGGTGAAGAGAAAGGGAGACAAGACAGTCCCCTGAGGAGCCCCAGTGCTGCTGACCACTCTGTCTGACACACAGTGTTGCAAGAGCACGTACTGTGGTCTGCCAGTCAGGTAATCAATAATTCATGACACCAGGGAAACATCCACCTGCATCACTGTCAGCTTCTCACCCAGCAGAGCACGGTGGATGGTGTTGAACGCACTGGAGAAGTCAAAAAACATGACCCTCACAGTACTCTCCGGCTTGTCCAGGTGGGCGTAGACACCGTTCAGCAGGTAGACAATGGGATCCTGAACTCCTAGTTGGGGCCGATAGGCGAACTGGAGGGGTTCTAAGTGTGGCCTAACCGTAGGCTGGAGCTGCTCTAGAATAAGTCTCTTCAGGGTCTTCATGATGTGAGAGGTCAATACCACTGGTCTGTAGTCATTGGAGCCACTGGGGCGCGGCGTCCTCGGCACAGTGACGAGGCAGGACGTCTTCCACAGCCCAGGAACCCTCTGGAGACTCAGGCTCAGGTTGAAGACATGGTGAAGTACCCCACATAGCTGGGGGGCACAGGTTTTGAGCACCCTGGGGCTGACACCATCCGGGCCTGCAGCCTTGCTTGAGAAAAATCTCTTCAGTTAAAGGACGGCTGCTGTGTGGAACCTGTTGCCGCAGATAGGGGTGGAGGCTGCCCTTTGCGTATATTTATGGCAGATTTTAATATGTTCGTGATTGCTCAGTAGCTTCAGGGTTGCAGAATGATGGCAGGAATATGGTGTTGGAATAAAAATCATGTTTGAATGGTGGAACAGACTCGATGGACTGAATCATCTAATTCTTCTCCTACATCTTGTGTCTGACCATAACTGAACGATGACTCCTTCGTATCCCATATCAGGCATTGGGAAGTACGAGGGGAAATTTCAGATTTGTTCTTTGAGATCGTTATATTTGTCTTCAACATTTAAACTTCGATAAACGGAAATATTTGTTTTCTCATTTGTATTGTTAATGTGCTTTATTATCTCTCTAGTTAAAGTGAGACCTGTGGTGAGAGATTTATTGGAAGAAAAACCCCAAATGGAAGCAAACCACGACTGAAGACGAGGGAACAGCAACAAGTGAACCAGCCCAAAGACTGAGAGCACCGACTGGAGAGAAACCTTTTGACTCAGGGTTTCCATTGATTCAGTCAGGAGAAAGTCTGGTGAGTCTCATTTACTCAAACACTGGTCCTTTAGACATTACATATCTATACAAAGGAAGGTAGGAAACAGTTGGAATGAGACTGAATGTGCCAGGTATGCCTCTGTCAGACCCAGCTGCAATCACTCCAAGTCTGGTAAGGTGTTGTCAGCAGCCCAGCTCTTTAAAGCCACTCACATTCTCTCAGAGTTTGCTCATTTCAAGCTTTTACGTGAAGCAGTTTTTGGTCAGTTCTGAGTGGGGAGCGGGAATGAGAGGGGTTTGTTTATACTTACTGTCTTTCAGAAATGTAATTGCTTGAATTTAATTTGTGCCAACTTACTAACCATATCCTATACATTTTCAAACTAATTATCAATATACACGACAAGTAGGAATGGGTGTAACCCCGGGAACATCACTAACCACGGAACTCAAGTCCAAGAAACAGCTTCTCACCGTCAGCTTCTGCTTCCTAACAATCATCTGTTTGCAGACTCTGGGGCCCTGTAACAAACTCAATGTTAACAGCAAGATTAGACTGTAACTAATATAAAGAGGAACTTGCTGCTTCCTGTAAGGACGCGTATCATGTCTGATCCAAAGAGAAAGATCCTCCGTTGTTTACAACTTGATTTACCTCGAGACCCATCCTTCCCGGTACGCTGCGTCCGATACTCCGTAAGCCCCCAACCTCCCCCCACCCCGCCAATAGCCCCACACCCTTCCCATCGTTCACCCCACAATCGAACCCGTGGACAGATTCCCTTCACCCACATCCACACTCTCAACTTGGGTATCATAACTAACTGATCATACATTCCCGGCTCGGGCGCAAAACTGAAACCAGGCCTGCAGCACTGGCGACCCCGGACACCCCAGATGACTGGTTCAGTTCCGGCCCTTACCCACTGCAACCGACCTTCGATTTACACAAACCCGAGATAAGCCCCTTCCTCACCGCCGCCCGATCAGGAGAACCGCTGGATTCAGCTGGGTTCTGCACTGTGCCCTGACCTGCAGGAGGTCCCCACAGCGCCACCTGTGGCAAGATGTCGGACGGACAACACAGACTGTTCGGGTGTTGGTTCATTCACTGTGACACCCTCCAAACTTCACATTAACTCCATCCAACCGACTCTGGGCGAACTTCAACGAGCAAGAAATAAATCCCTGTCAGCGATCAGCTGTCTGAATAATTCGCTCACTGTCGGGGTGGTTTAAATTACCGGGAGACAAGGACAGCAGGAACGAGAGGTCTTCTGTTAACTGATCCGAATCTGTGTTTCCCCTGCTGGCAATTCCTGTTTACAGTAGTTAAACTGTTGTTTATGAAAATGCTAAACAACGAGACACTGCACTGACCGAACCACCTCAAATCAGATCACCCTGGAAACTCTTCCCCAGAAACATTCTGGGTTTTGTGACCCAACTCGAGACAGGCACCACACCGCCCACTCTACGGACAACACGGCAGAGCAGGGCAGCTGGCAAGGGACTTCACATCACACAACATCGGATTCAGTGATGAAACCCGTTAAGTTTCCTTCGTTCTCCCCCTGAAATCATTAAAACCTCCACTCAACAACTTGTGAATGCAAGCTGTCTCCCACATATGATGCCACTCTGGCGCCTCCACATAAAACCATCAAATACTGGAGCAGTATTAGGCCATTTGGCCCATCTGACGTCACGTGCGTCTGCGGGTTTGTTTCGCATGGTTGTGCAGTTTAATCTTTCTTCCGTTCAGATCAGGGAGTGACATCCGTATATGTCACGTCTTCTCATTTTGGGTGGGCATTTTTTTGTTCCTTGACTCCATGTCATTGTTACAGATTGCCAAAGTGCAGAAAACGTTTCCAGGTATATAACCCTATTAATGCAAAAAGGAAGCCTTTCCATTCTTTCGGGCTTCTCAAACATTTGTACACTTCAGTGAATTCTCTCGCCAGAAGTTCCAGAGCAGAAGCTCAGTCTGTCTAATATTGCCTCAGAATAAGTGGGGACTCAGTTATTATTCTCATGTACGGAGGGACAGTGAAAATCTTGTCATGCATACATTCCAGCTGGAGAGGGTGCAGAGCAGATTGCTGAAGATGCTGGCTGCATTAGAAACGAAACGTCGACTGTACTCATTTCCATACAAGCTGCCTGGCCTGCTGAGTTCCTCCAGCTTTTTGTGTGTGTTCTTTTATATTCCCTGTCCGGTTTTTCTAAACTGTGCGGGACCGTTACAGATTTCATCACTCAGATCATTATATCTGCGTTCAAGATATAAATTCCTATCAATTTTGTTTTCAAGAATATTCAACAGATATGTTTTGTTCTTCCTTATATTGAAAATGTGCTTCATTATCTCTCCGATTGAAGTTAGATCTGCGCTGAGAGATTTGCTGGAAGAAAAGCCCACGACTGGAAGCAAAGAACAACTGAAGACGAGGGAGCAGCAACATTTGAACGAGACGAAAACTGAGGACACCAGCTGGAGAGAACCCTTTGACTCAGAGTTTCCTTTCATTCAGTCAGGAGAAAGTTTGGTGAGTCTCATTTACTCAAACACTGGTCCTTTAGAGATTACATACCTGTACAAACGAAGGTAGGAAATAGTTGGAGTGAGACTGAGTGTGCCCAGAAGTAACAGTTATGCTTCTGTCAGACCCAGTTGCAATCACTCCAGGTCTGGTAATGTGCTGTCTGTAATCCCTGTTCTTTAAAGCCACTCCCATTCCCTCAGTGTTTGATCATCTCAAGCTCTTGCATCTTCTGAAATAGATTTAGATCACTTCTGATGTTACCTTGCCTGGCTGTATTAGGTCACAATCATCTCAAAATGCTTTGGCAATTCCCTCCCTTTATGAGACGCCGCAATTGCTTCGTTCTGTAGTGATTTCAGAAATGTAGAACTGCCATGAACTACAGTGACATGTAATTAATTCCTCTGGCTGTTGCAAGCTATAATGATATACTTCCTTCGAGTATATGGTTGTGCAAGCCTCTGCTGAGAACCAACCCACCTGATGCAAAAAGTCCCAGCACCACATTTCATTCAGTCACAAAAAGCAAAAGCCAATCGATAATTTACATTTACATACCCTGACTTTATCAAATATTTCTACTAATAAATTCTCAGAACCCATGATCCTGTGATTAAGCAGAAAAAGGTTCCAATTTGACTCTGTACCAAAGGGACAGGTTATATCTGTATTTGAGATGAACGAATCTCCTGCAGCTGCCAGGGTCGGTTAAAACTCAGTCGTTGCGGGACGGCAAACAAAGTGTTAGGGCAGATGATGGAGCAGTTGGGATTATGTTCAGAGAGACCGTGGAAGGATCGGTTGTGGACAGGGAATCATGTAGTCAGTTGGATGGGTTGAAATGTGTTTACTTCAATACAAAAAGTATTAATAATAAGAGTAAATTAAACATGGTTCAGTACACGAAAGGTGCATGTTGTCACCGTTACACAGACTTGACTGTTACAAGGGCAGGATTGGCTGTTTGATGTTTCAAGGTTTAGTTGTTTCAGAATGCATAAGGAGGGGGTGAAAGGGAGACAATTGTGACTGCTTATCAGGGATGGTATCATAGCAACAGAAACGGAGGACATCATGGAGGGACCATGTTCACACAGCGTGAAAGAAAGTCAGAAACGGGAAGGGAGTAATATTCATACCTACCCAAAAGCGACTGTGGCAATGAGGAGCAGATAACTTGTCAGTTTTTCGAAAAGTGAAAATGTAACAGGGTTGCTGTCATTGTTGACCTCAACTTTCCTGATGTTGATTATATAGATATAAAATCGGCGTTTAGATGGTGAGTGGAGAAAAGTGTAGGGGAGGTGCCAGAGATAATTTTCCACAATATGTGACAGTCATGCACCGACATTTGGATCGACAGAGTCTGATCAGGAGACACCATGGCATTGTGCATGGGAATTTGTGTTCAACAAGACTTGTTATAGTTTTTGAAGATGAGTGTCATTGAGGGCAATGGAAAGGATGTTGTACATTGAGCTTCAGTAAAGTCTTTGACAAGATGCCAAATGACAGCTCGGTCTGGAAGATAAGATCACATGCGGTCCAGGGTGAGAAAGTTAGATGGATTCAAAATTGCCTGGAAGGTAGCAAGCAAAGAGTGACGGTTGAAGGTTTTTCTTTGAAAAGAGGCCGCAAGATTGCTAGTTGGGACATTTGATATTCGTTATTTGATAGCAATGATTTGAATGCGGATGTACAAGGCTTGACTAGTAAGTTCACTGATGACACAAATTAGTAGATGGTGTTCATGACGAATATTATCATAGCTTATAGGGGATCTAAATGCGCAAAGGAGTGGTAAATGGATTGTAAAACAAACAGGAGCGGCAACGGTTTCACGCAGAGCTTGGTGATGACGTGGAGGGACCTGCCAGAGGAAGTGAATGAGGCAGACCCAATTGTATAATTCCAGAAGCAGATGGATTGAGGATGCCAGGAGGAAATGGGCCTAAAACAGGAAAAGAGGATCAAATCTGTGGGCACCGTGGTTAGCATTTTCTCATCGGGCTGAAGGGTCTGCATTTGTGCTCTGTTGCTCAGTTACTCTATCAGTAGGATGCGCCAGATATCACTGGACAGACATGCCGACAGATGGGGAATGGTTTGTCCCTAAGCCAACTCCTGCTCTGATACAGGGGATGTAGGTTCTGTCATATTTACAAAGTAATCATATCTCTGATTCACTGTCTGCTTCTGTGTAATTCAGATAATCACCGGCAGGTGGAGATTTCTGCACCGGGACCAAAGTGTAAACAAAAAATCAACAACCAGGAATCGTCAGTCGGAATCATAATGGCTACAGGTATGATCACTGGGATCTTTATGATTAAACGTCTGTCGCATCTGTGCACAATCGTTCCGATGAAGTATCTTACACAGATGGTAACGGGCACAGCAAAGTTTCATCAAACAGGATCATTGAATACCTTGGTAAAGAGGTCTTGAGTAATCGATCAGTCCAACAGTTCCAGCGCAGGGACCTGACACCAGTAATGGTCGAATGACTCCACTCATCAGGCAAAGCTTCACTTGAGTGAAAGGAGCAGGAGACCCTGAATCAGCAAGTTGGGAGTGAACCACTAACAGGAATGTGATATCGGTGTTGTTTGTTCCGTAAAAGTCCAGGTTCAGGGTTTGTTGCACAACTGGGCCTGTTTAGAGGTGAAAGACATCTCCAACTTTCATTTATAAAATTCAGAGACAGGTAATAAGAGCATTTCTGGAATTTCAGAGATTGTGTGATAACACAAAAGTTCAGGTTTTGGTCGGGTAGCTAGCAACTCCACCCTTGATTTTCTTGACTGCTGCGCAAAGGAGATGAAGTGAGATTCCGAAATCTGTTTTCTGTAGCCCATCCGAGAACATGGCCAATGGTAAGAATTGCTGAGGATCAGGAGACAGCTCATTGTAGGTAAATTTGAGGTGTGTTTCCGTGTTTTAATACCCCAATGAATGTCTAGGCTGTGGACAAATGGTGACCGTTATTTTCACAAAAGATGTTTAATGAGCTTTAATGCTGATATAGCACAGGAAATATAAAAACAGCAAGAGACAAACATAATCAAAGAAGGTGACTGGGACAACGTAATCTCATTGGTGAATATGATTAAGGTGAATCCCACGGGATTTCTGCAGGGGAACTAGGGTGGAGACATAAAATGATGGAGGAACTCAGCAGGTCAGGCAGCATTTATGGAGGGGAACTATTTTCTCAGAGTCAGAAATAGTTCTTATCCGATTCAATCTTTTGTAAGTGAAATATTCAATCCGCATTCTCTTAGGTACTAATACATTCTTCCTGTAGTATTGGTACAAGAACTGTACACGCCATTTCAACTGGTCCAAACAACAGTTTATAACATTGTCACAAGATATCTCTGCGCCTGTGTTCTGCTCTGTTGCTAATGATGGCAAACCTGCTAAATGTCGACTCCACACAACGACTCCTGTAATCCGGTGGCTGATTTGTTTGTGACCCTGTGAAAGGGACAGTGTGCGTATCTAGGTAATGGTCAGTCTGTGACCCTGGGGTCAGGACCGTTTGTGACTCAAGGCAATGGTCAGTTTGTGACCCTGTGAAAGGGACAGTGTGCGTATCTAGGTAATAGTCAGTCTGTGACCCTGGGGACAGGACCGTTTGTGACTCAAGGCAATGGTCAGTTTGTGACCCAGGGGACAAGACGGTGTGCGTCTCGAGGTAATGGTCAGTCTGTGAACCAAGGAACCGGACACTTTGACACAGCAGACGAAAGTATGTGATCTAGGGAATCTTACAGTGTGCAATTCAGAAGTTGGTTTGTGTATGACACAGATGACTGAACAGTTTGTGACCTAGGAAGAATTTGCTTGTGGAAAATAATTCCAGTGTTATTTCCCGGTATCACCGGACACCATTCCATTAAGATCCCCTGGTTATCAGTGTGTTCAACTACTGAAGAGCCAGTGATCAGTATTATTGTGTCGATCGTGTTCTGTATCTGGGAGTGGATGTGTCTGGTCACCGGCTTATTGGGATGATCTCCTAGCAGGAAGTGTGGTTCACATTCACCAACACAGTCCCACTCCAAATCTAGTCAGCCGGAGTCTCGGCTCCATTGATTGATGGCACTGTGTCTGTTCCGGCTGGAATTTAGAAAGGTGAGGGGTGGGGTATCTCAATGAACCCTTTCAAATGTAGAAAGGCCTAGACAGAGTAGATGTGAACCGATGTTTCTTGTGCTGGGGAAGTCCAGGATAAGATGGCACAGCCTCAGGAGAAACATTTAAACAGAAAACTCTTTAGCCAGAGGGTGGTGAATTTGTGGAATTTGTTACCACAGGCAGCTGTGGAGGCCGCGTCATTGGGTATATTTAAGGCAGAGACTTGTAGGTTATTGATTGGACACGGCATCAAAGGTTACGGGAAGAAGGACGAGAAATGGGGTGGAGGAGGGGAAGAAAGGATCAGCCATGATTGAATAGTGGAGCAGATTCGATGGGCCAATTGGCCTAATTCTGTACCTATGTCTTATGATATTATTGTGATGCACCTATTGTGAATTCTTGTTTTGCTGAGCTCTAAATCACTCTAGTTTAAATTGTATTTCGTCCAAAGATATATACATTAGCTTTAGACGAGAGAAGTATAGAACATAAACATTATGTAAGGTGCAGTGGAGCTAGTAGTATATGACAGATCATCAGGATTCAATATAGCAGATACACGAATATGAAACATGTAAGTATATTCAGGATATCAACAAGCAAAGGAAATAGATCACGGCGTGATAAATAGAAATCATTCAACAGGATTTACTTCAGGGCTAAAGAAAGTCTGCCAAACAGAGCTGAATAGTAACAATATAACAAAAGCAATAAACACGTTCGCTCTGCCTATATTAACGTATTCTTTTGGCATAACACCTCGGTCTGAAACTGATCTGGAAATCTTATACAAATACTCCACTCCAGGACAGTACGTTTGTTGTTCTTAACCTCCTCCTGTATCGCTTTGGCTTTACACTTGGGGTCACTGTCTTGCTGCAAATCAAATATTTTCCCAAGTCGCAGTTCTCCTGCAGACTAAATCAGGTTTTCTTCCAGGATTTCCCTGTATTTTGCTGCATACATTTTACCCTCTACCTTCACATGACTTCCAGGGCCTGCTGTAGTACAACATCCCCAAAGCATGGTGCTTCACGGTAAGGATAGTGTGATTTTGATGATGTGTAGTGTCAGGCTTACATCAAATATAGCATTTAGTCTGATGGGCAGCGCTCAGTTTTGGCTTCATCGACCTTAGAACATTTAGGGTCTCCCACATGTCTTCCGGCAAACTCTGGCCGAGATTTCATGTGTTTTTTTTTCCTTTTTTTCCAACAGTGTCCTTCGCTTTGCGACTCTCCCATAAATCTGTGACTGGTGAAGCACCCAGGTAACAATTGATCTCTGCGCAGTCACTGATGCTTGCAACTCCACCACAGCCGTCATAGGTCTCTTGGTGGCCTCCTTCACCAGTCCTCTTCTTGTAAGTTCACTCAGTTTTTGAAGACAGCTCCTCCAGGCAGATCTAGGGTTGTGCCATTTTCCTTCCATTTATTGATGATTGACTTAATTGTACTCCAAGGGCTATTCAGTGACATGGAAATTTCTTGTATCAATCTCCTGTCATGTACTTTTCAATAACTCTTTAACGGAGTTCCTTGTAGTGTTCTTCTGTCTTCAGGGTGTGGTTTGACTCGCCAACAGTTGAATCTTCCAGGTACATTTGTAGTCTTACTACAATCAATTCAGACATCTTGACTGCACACAGGTGTCCAAAAACAGATCTCAATTTAAATAATAATGTGACTTCTAAAACCAATTGGCTGCACCAGTGCTGACTTGTTGTGTCATATTAAAGGAGGAGGACTGCTTACGCAATCAGTCATTTTGTGTTTTATATTCAGAATTAATTTTGATCACTTTACAGAGATTCTTCCACTTTGACACAAGTCTTTTTTGTCACCCGGTTCGGATATCGCCCAAGTACGGAGTGAGAGACACTGACGCAGGTCGATAGTTCACAGAATTTAATGCGAACAATATTACAGGGAAAAGAAGACAATAAACACTAGGCCAAACAGGGCGGATGACTAAGACTTTCAAATGGAAAATGAAGCCTACACTGCGGCTGAAAACAGCAACTAAATATAAAACTAATACCGCTAGTCTTCAGACTCATTTGACTCGACAGTTCAATTTCTCAGGTCGAATGCAAGCAGGCAGCGAAGAACTGCTGTGTTCAACTCTCGACAAACACTGTGATGACAAGTATTGAGTTAAATACTATCAAAATTAAATCATAATTAGCTGTCATGTGCATATTCACAAGCGCATGCCGTATCTACTGCGCTGCTGAATCCGTGGTTCTGACACTTTTATCTTCATCAGCGTCAAAAAAAGCCACATTAGTGCCACTGTGATTGAATGTTGTAAAACAATAAAACATAAAAACATAGAATATAGAAATCTGCAGCGCATTACAGGTCCTTCGGCCCACAATGTTGTGTTGGCAATGTAACCTTCTCTAGAAACTGCCTAGAGTTGCCCTACAGTATAGCCCGCTATTTTCCTAAGCTCCATGTATCTATCTATGAGTTCCTCAAAGGACCGTATTGTGTCCGCCTCTACCACCGTTGCTGGCAGTGCAATCCATGGTCCCACCAGTATCTGTGACATCTCCCGTACCTCCTACTTCCAAGCACCTAAAACTATGACCCCTCGTGTTAGCCATTTCAGCACGATCAATGCCTCTCATCATCTTATGCACCTCTATCAGGTCACCTCATCCTCCGTGGCTGCAAAAGGAAAAGACCAAGTTCACTCAACCTATTTTCATAAGACGTGCTCTCCAATGCAGTCAAAATCCTTGTAAATCTCCCCTGCACTCTCTCTACAGTATCCACACCCTTCCTCTAGTGAGGTGACCAGAAATGAACACAGTACTCCAAGCAGGGTCTGACTGAGGTCATATATAGCTTAGACTTTGTTTCACAGGTCTTGAACTCAATCCCACAGGTGATCAAGGCTATCACACCATACGCCTTCTTAACAACACTGTTAATCTGCACAGCAGCTTTGAGTGTCTTATGGACATAAACTGCAAGATCTCTCTGACCCTCCACACTGCCGAGGGTCTTATCATTAATATTATATTCTGTCTTCAAATTTGACCTTCCGAAATGAACCACTTCACACTTATCTGGGTTTGAACTCCATATGCCACTTTGTAACCCAGTTCTGCACCCTATCGCTGTCCTGCTGTAACCTCTGAGAACCCCCCAGACTATCCACAACATCCCCAAATTTGTGTCATCAGCAAACATACTAACCCACCGTTCTACTTCCTCATCCAGGTCATTTATAAAAATCAGAAAGAGGAGGGTTTCCAGAACAGAACCTTGCATAACACCAAGGGTCACCATCTTCCATGCAGTATTTCAACCATCTAGAACTTCTGTGGGAAAGCTAATTCTGTATCCACAAAGCAATGCCCCCTTTGATCCCATGCCTCATTACTTTCTGAACGAGCCTTGCAATGGAAACCTTATCAAACGCCTTACTGAAATCCATATACACTGCATCCACTGCTCCACCTTCATCAACATGTTTTGTTACATCCCTAAAGATTTCAATCAGGTTCATAAGGCATGACATGCCCTTGACAAAGCCATGCTGATTATCCCTAATCAGTTTATGTCTCTCCAAATACTCATAAATCCTGCCTCTCAGAATCTTCCACAACAACACACTCACTTAACTTGCTGACTGGTGTATAATTTAGTGGTCTATCTCTACTCGCTTTCGTGAACAAGGACACGATATTTTCAACCTTCTAAACCTCTGGTCCTTCTCAACACACGATTGACAATGGAAAGATCATCGCCAGAGGCTCAGCAATCTTCCCACAGTAGCCGGGGAGCATATTTCAACCGGTCCCGGCAGCTTATCTAATTAATGCCTTTCAAAAACTCCAGCACATCCTCTTTCTTAATGTCTATACACTCAAGCATTTCAGTCCGCTATAAGTCATCCCCACAATTGTGAAGGTCCTTTTCACCTGTGAATACTGAAGCAAAGTATTCTTGAAGTACCTCAGAATATTTAAAATGATCGGCAGATTGAGAAATGTCTGTCGATAACGTAGCGGCGAATTCTAACCAAACCAAGTTGACATTGCTGGCGACCCCCCACGGATTTATTCTACTTTCCTGGCGTCCCGTCAGCTCCAACGATGATTGTTACCAAAGTCGCTGATAAGTATTCGATACTTTATTAGCAATCAGCAAACATACAATCTTGAAGCGAGGAAACTGAAGTGTCCCCAAGTGTCAGTTCAGCGTATTTGAATGGATAATAATAAAATATATGACATCGGTCAGTTCCCAGCTGTGTACCGCACGGAGCAAAGCACAAATATGTAACTGATTCCCTTTGTGTTTACCACACCCCGACTGATGTGACTAGTTGCCATGAAAAGCATCATAAAAAAACAACATAGAATACAATGCAGGTAGAGAACAGATGCATGGTTCCTACACACTGGTTCAGCTCTAATACAGCGTCTTCCACCTGAAATGTTAACATACCGTCTGTCTTGTTGAATAATTCCAGTTTTATTTATGGTTGTTTTGGATGTACGGGGGTCGACATTGTGTTTAGCAAGGTGCCATTTAACTATCTGATAATAGCCAGGTGACATGAAAGCTTGACCAGAGTTTAAGTGCTAATGATTTTCTTAAAGTCGTACAGGAGAAAATGTAGTGGCTCAGGAGAAGATGTTGCGATGCTGTGTGTGTGTGTTTGGTGCGGGGGGGGGGGGGGAGGAGGGCCGATTGCATTGTTCAGGATGTCACAGTCTTTCTACATAGAATCAAACCACATATTGTCTGAAGCATCATTGCCAGGCGATGTTAAACTGAAAGGAGACGGTGAGAACAGGTATTACAGAGAAATCTGTGTAATCCATTGATGAGAGGAAAAGATGTCACATTGGTCAGCAGAAAAGCTTCAACCCACCCTGGTGTAACAGTTGTCCATTACTCACCATAGCACCACTAGTGGTAGGAGGACCAACACAGTGGGGGCTGTTTGCTCAACCTGCCTCGCATTCCATTGACACATCATTCCCAGTCCAAGACACCAGATTCGCTCCTAAAAGGGAATTGTCTGCAATATAACAGGCAGAGTAGATACCCCAGAGAATCCTGGTGCAGTGTACAATCCATGGAGAGATCGGAAATGGACATTGTCTGACTGTGGGTGGATGGGCACAGGTGGAGCAGGTCATGTCAAGGCTTCAGTGGACAGGCCCAAGATATTTGGAAGTGTTTTCCTCAGTATAAAAGCAAAACAATGTTCTCCTTTACACCACAGTTAATGTCTGAACCTCCTGTTAATTTTGTTTGAACAGAGCATCAAAATCCGATCACAGCTGCCCTCAAAATGGCTCAAGGAGCGGGCATCGGAAGAGTTCCAGTGTGGTCGACATCAGAAAAGGTCACGGGTATGTCGGCGAATTATTTTAATTTATAAATATTGCCTTGACTCTGTGTCTGGGTTTAATTCAATATCGTCAATTCCCAAATTATTTGTGAGGGGACTGAGCAGAGACTGTTAACATTTCTGGGGGAAGCACAGTCACACGTGGACAGGGTACAATTACTGTTTTCTTCCAGCTCCTCTCGCAGATTGTGATGCATATTAAAACAGTGAGTATTCCAGAACACAAGACATTCTATAGATGTTGAAAGTTTTGAGCAACACAAAGGCACACAAAATATTGTCGGAATTCACCAGGTCAGGCAGCTTCCATAGAGAGAAATAAACAGCTGACGTTTCGGATCGAGACAACATGGAGTAGAAATGTGGCAATATCTAGAATTTCTGTCCCCTTCATTTCCAGTCCCGATTAAGGGTCTTGGCCTGAATCGTCGATTGTTTATTCTTCTCCATAGATGCTGCCTGATATGCTGAGTAGCCTGAGCACTTTGTGAGAAATCCAGAGATTTGCTGAGAAAGGGGTTGACCAGGCAGGCAGACAGTAACCCAGAGCAAAGCGGTGGTGATGGGCAGAACCAGGAGAGTCATGGTGATGGGTTACTATATTCCCAGGAAGAAGCAAAGCCTTTTCAAATAGAGAGGTATATTCCCAGGGACACAGCCTTCAATGGATGGAATTATGCCTCTTCAGCCCCGGCCGGCAGAAATTTTCCTCTGCTCTTCCCAGGTCCGCGCCCATTTCACCACCCCCAACTCCCCTCCTATATATATATATATTTCGGGCTGCTTGGTCACTTAGTGCATCATCTTTAGGTTCCAGAGAGAAAGTTCCTGCCCAATAATGCTCCTCATTTTCCTTCACAGGTCCGAGCTCAGTGATCACCGAGCTCCTGGCAAGCTGGGACGATTTCCAGCTGCTGCAGTTGACGGACTTCTACCGGGACAGGCTGGAGCAGGCGATGGAAGGAGGGGTGCACGGAGTGAGCCTGGCGTTAACGGCCGAGTATCAGTTCAGCGGAGAGGAACATCGGGTGAGTGGGAGAGAGAATGGGTTTGAATTTTCACTCTTCACAGGACTGATGGGTGTCCGATTTCTGACTCATCGGATATTAAATTAAATAAACGAACAGTTGGAAAATAAATACTATACATACAATTACAAAACAAAATGTGAATCTGAACCAGTGATAGAAAGAGGTGAAAATACGCGGCAGACTGGTGGGTAGCTGCTGAATGTTAAGAGTGAGCAGCAGCTGTATGGACTTAGAATAAAGGAGATTAAGTGGAAATATGCCAGGTTGTTTCGCTTTCGGAAGTCCGTGCAGCGTGACAGCAGGATGTCACTGAGAACTAGGGTATTATCTGTGTTCGCCACAGGAGCTCGAATGTGTTCTGTTCTGGGTGGAGATGATTGTTTCACAATCTGTAACTGCAGACAGTGTGGATCGGAGAATACTGCCATGTTTTAATGTGTAATCACTGAATAAACCTCCACTGGAAAAGGCAAAGGAAAGGCATCAGGAGTCAGCCGGTAATCCGCTGTCATATTGGACACAGGCGGACTGAGGAGAGGAATCACATCATCTTTTCTACAGCTTCCCTGTGACTGCTCACTCTATTACAAAAACCCTCCTGACTTCTTTCTTCATCTGTGATGGTTATTTTCAAATTTCTGTTTTACACCGTCAAATCCGGTGAGGAATTATTTATGTATTTGGAGCCACGTCAATGAAGCGGTCACAGGCCAGCCAGGATCTCATTGACTGGTGGACTAGGTTCACGGTGAATGTCCCTCCGTGTGCTCTGCACTCAGAATGTACAGTCCATGTCCAGACAGGATCAGCACCCATCCGGGTGACTGCTCAGTGTGATCCCGTTACAGAGCACATCATTTACTTCTCATTTTCTGTGTGAATCTGTCAGTCCCCAATATGTTCACTGTTACTCTTCACAGAAAATCTCTGATCTCGCTGATAAGAGAGAGCGGGCGGACAGTTCTAAACTCCTCCTGAGCCTAGTGATGGAGAAAGGCTCCCGCGCCCGGAGGGTGATGTGGGAAACCTTTGTGAAAATGCGGATTGGTGTCCCAAAGTTGGACAAAATACTGAAAGAAATACAGGAACATGGTGAGAGAGTATCAGAGATTAATTTAATTTTGGAATCAAGAATTACATACTTAATAACTTGACGCATTTCAATTCCTCAAATTGTTTAAATCTGAACAGGTTGTGTTCTGGTCCGTCGACCCGTACCAGAGATTCCCAGGGAACTGAAAGGTAAGTTTGATGTTGTGTAGGGCCATGTCGTTGTTGAGTCACGGGGATTTGATCGGGTAAATGTTCCACCGTGACACAGCGCACAGTGAGACACATGGAAAAATGTTTGCTGGAGGGAGAGTTTTCACAGGACAGCATGAGGAAAAACGCAGAGAGTTGGAGGCTTTGCTGAAAGGGATGATTCCTCTCTGGGTCCTGCAACTACAGATCCCTCCACCGGGGTCGGAATTGAGAAGAGGGCAATCTGAGGAGCGAAACTATGGGAAATTTCTTACTCCGAAAGGTGAAATTATATCCCTACAACCACCCAACCCCCGGAATAGCCCTCATCCTAAATCACTTTTCTAAACTCCCTCAGCTCCTACAGGTTATCATTTTTTTTTAGAATTGGGAATCCATTGAAGTTCCCGTCGCAGAATAACAATGACAGCATCCATTTAATGAGAAAAGCAGGTAACACTGCAACTAGTCCCGACAAAGGGTCTCGGCTCGAAACGTCGACAGCGCTTCTCCCTATCGATGCTGCCTGGCCTGCTGTGTTCCACCAGCATTGTGTGTGTGTTGTTGTTTGAATTTCCAGCTTCTGCAGATTTCCTCGTGTTAACACGACAACTATTCTGTTTAATCCCATAACAGCAGATGAACCCCACTCTGTTCACATCTGCAACGTCTTAGTGCAAACACTGCTAAAGTTATCCCGTTCAATTTCCCACTTAATAATCCTGGGAATTCCATCAGGAGACAGTGTTACTGAGGGTGTGATGGGGAAAAAATCCTCAGCTCTGTCCATAGAAGCTGAAATATATGTGATGTGTGGTGGATACTGTGGAAGTGTGAGAGATGGAAGTTAGGGCAGAGAAACCGAGGGTTGTAAGCTTGCGGCAAAGAGGTGGAAAGGACTGAAAATATCTATAAATAATATTGTAATTAATTAAATTGTGATCGTCTGGATAAGAAACTCACTACATCCGTAAGCACATTGTGTCGGTGAAAATGGAGCCCGGGGCAGTACATGGGCTCAAGTGAGTGTAAGGTTTCATCATCGCAGACTGAGTTGGATCACTCAACTGCACATTTATTAGAGGAGAGAGCGAAGCAAAGAAGGTATTGTAAAAAGTATTAATCTTACATTAGTCCATGTTTTAACTGATAACTCGAAGCCCTTGAACAGTAATATAAGGAATCTTGGCCAACACCCTCATTCAGCCTGTCTCATTTCCAAGAACAAAGTCCAAAAGATGTTAGTTTTGAAATGGTATCAGATAAAGTTTTCAAATTGCTCTCGTTTCTGTCACCTGTGTTAATGCTTTTCCAGTCCACATTCAGACAATAAAACCCCTCCATTTTCCTACACTAAGGATTTGGTAATTCTCGACAATTTGCCTGCAAACTTGTTCTTCAATGTTCTTCATGCTGTTTGCCGAGGGAACAGTCACGGCAGTGAAATTCCCACACCCATTTCTGAATATGAAACAGATTCTCTCCCTGATTATTGAAGAACATTATTTCTACCACTGTCACATTCTCTAAACATTTCAAAAATCTAAGTTTTCTTACTGTGTCTGTTACTCCCGAATACTTGATTGGAATGCCCGCACACTCCCTGACAGGGTCCTGAGACCCCACGCACACCTGGCAGGGCGTTGACACAGTGTGAGACCACACACACACCCCTGACAAGGTCCTGACATATTGTGAGATCCTACCCACCCCAGTTAGGGTGCTGACATACTGTGATACTCCACACACCCCTAAGAAGATCCAGACAGGATGTGAGACCTGACACACCCCTGGCAGGGTCCATACGCATTGTGAGACCCCACACACCCCTGCTAGGGTTCTGACACACTGTGAGACCCCACACACCACTGAGTGGTTCCCGACACACTGTGAGAAAACACACACCACGGACGGGGTCCTGACACAGTGTGAGACCCCACACACCTCTGACAGGGTCCTGACACACAGTGAGACGCTACATACCCCTGATAGGGTCCTGACACACTTTGAGATATACTCACGCCTATTAGGGTCCCGACACAGTGTGAGACCTCACACAAACCAGACAAGGTCCTGAAACACCGTGAGAACCTACTCATGCCTGTTAGGGTCCTGTCACTCTGTGAGACCCGACACATACCTGAGAGGATCCTGACACACTGTGAGACCGCAGACACACCCCAGACAGGGTCTGAACCCACTGAGAGACCCCACACACCCCTGAGAGGGTCCTGACACGATGTGAGATCTGACACCTCTCTGACAGGATCTAGACAGACTGCGAGACCACACACACTCCTGGCAGGGTCCTGACACACTGTGAGACCCCACACGTACCTGACAGGGTACTGACACACTGTGATACCCCACACACTCTTGACAGGGTCCTGACACACTGTGAGTCCCCACACACTCTTGACAGGGTTCTGACACACTGTGTGTCCCCATATACCCTTGACAGTGTCCTGACACACTGTGAGACCCCACACAACCTGGACTGGGTTCTGACCCACTGCGAGACCCCATACACCACTGACAAGATCCTGACACACTGTGTGATCCCAGACACCCCTGGCAGGTTCCTGACACACTGTGAGACCGCACACACCCCTGACAGGGTCCGGACCCACTGAGAGACCCAATACACCCCTTACAGGGTACCGAAACACTGTGACACCCCACACACCCCTAACACGGTTCCGACACACTGTGAGACCCCACACACCCCTCTTAGGTCCTGACACACTGTGAACCGCACATAACCCAGAGAGGGTTCCGACACAGTGTGAGACCCCACACACCCCCGATAGGGTCCTGTCACACTGTGAGGCCACAAACATACCTAACAGTGTCCTGACACACTGTGGGACACCGCACAACCCTGACAGTGTCCTAAAACACCTTGTAACCCCACACAACTCCCACCGGGTTCTGACACACTGCGAGACCCCATACAACCCTGAAAGGTTGCTGACACACTGTGAGACACACTCACGCCTGTTAGTGTCCTCACACAGTCTGAGAACCCACACAAACCTGACAGGGTCCTGACACACTGTGAGACCCCACACACCCCTGACACGGTCCTGCCGCACTGTGAGAGCCCACACATGCCTGTTAAGGTCCTGTCACACTTTGAGACCCGACACACGCCTAACAGGATCCTGACACACTGTGTGAGCCAGACACTTCTGGCAGGGTCCTGACACACCGTGAGACATCACACACCTCTTACTAGGTATTGAAAAACTGTGAGACACCGAACACACCTCACAGTATCCTGATGCACTGTGAGACAGTTCCTGACACAGTGTGAGTTGACGCACACTCTTGGCAGGATCCTGACATACTGTGAGACCCCAGACACACCTGGCAGGGTCGAGACGCACTGTGAGATCCCACAGACCCCTGACAGGTTCCTGAGACACTGTGAGACTGCACAAACACTTGACAGCGTTCTGACATACTATGATACCCCACACACCCCTGACAGGGTCCCGACACACTCTGAGACCTCAGACACACTTGGCAGGGTCCAGACACACTGCGAGACACCACACACGCTTGACAGGGTCCTGACACACTGTGAGACGCCACACACCTCAGACAGGGTCCTGACAGCCTGTGAGACCTCACATCTGACAGGGTGCTGGCACACTGTGGGACACCACACACCCATCCAGGGTGTGAGAGTTGTGCGAGGATGTCCAGTACGGGACAGTCGGGGGTCAGTAAACTACCAGGGAAATACTCACCTTCACAGCACAGTTAATGTGGGAATGTGATGATCTGGTGTTTATCTGGACCAGGCCTCTCTGTCCAGTCAGGGGTCTGTTAATCGAATTTACTTTACTGTGCGAACATCCATTGACAAATCCAATCAATGCACAGCTTTGAGATGACTCTTGTGTGCTTAAATACTGAGTTCTGAGTTGAGGCATCTAACAGCTTGTCCACTGTCTGTTCCCATGGAAGATGTTCAACAGAAACACAAGGAGTCTCTGCGGACACAAACTGAAACACTGAGAGCGAACACGATCCTGATGAGGGAGAAGGTGAAGGTTTTCCAGCTAGTTGATCGATACGCTGAGCTCACGGTCATTTCTACTGTTCGAGATCGGAGACTGGTGGAACATGAGCTGCTGGCAAGAGGCAGAGACCACGAGGAGTGGAGAGAAAAACTTCTCCGTGGACACCTGGAAAAACTCCGGATGGATCAGCTGTTCCAGAGCAGCTTTTCCCGAAGTAAATCCAAATCTGGGAGTTCGGCAGCAGTGGCCGGAGTCCCGGGGATCGGGAAAACAACAATGGTACAAAAGATCGTTTATGACTGGGCCAAGGGGGAAATATACCAACAATTCCAGTTTGTCTTCAGTTTCAAATTCCGGGAGTTAAACTCCATTAACTGCACAATAAACCTGAGGGAACTGATTCTGGATCAATATCCTTACTTCAGGAATATCCTGAGAGAGGTCTGGAAGAACCCAGAGGGATTGCTGTTTATATTTGATGGCTTGGATGAATTCAACGACATAATTGATTTTGATGACAGTCGGAGAGACACAGAACCTCGGTCCACATGCACAGATCCTGAATTCAAGTGCAAGGTGTCTGACATTGTGTACAGTTTAATCCAGCACAAGCTGCTCCCAGGGAGTTCAGTGCTGGTGACCACCCGCCCCACTGCGTTACATTTATTGGAAAAGGCAGAGATCAGTATCTGGGCTGAAATCCTGGGATTTGTTGGTGAGGAACGGAAGGAATATTTCATCAGACATTTTGAAGATCAGACGGTGGCGGCAGCTCTCTTCAAGCACGTGAAGGAGAACGAGATCCTGTACACCATGAGCTACAACCCCTCCTACTGCTGGATCCTCGCTCTGGCACTGGGCCCCTTCTTCACACAAAGAGTCAGGGACCCGCAGCGAGTTCCCAAGACCATCACCCAACTGTACTCTTACTATATTTACGACATCCTGAAAAACCACGGCCGTGAGATTGAGAACCCCCGTGATGTGTTACTCAGGGTTGGTCAGATGGCCTTCAGAGGAGTGTCTGAGAAGAAGATTGTGTTTACAGATGGAGATTTGATCAAGTACAATCTGCAGCCTTCCCAGTTCCTGTCCGGGTTCCTGATGGAACTTTTGGAGAGAGAGGATTCTGCCCGGAGCGTGGTGTACACATTCCCACACCTCACCATCCAAGAGTTTGTAGCTGCAGTCGCACAATTCCTAAATCCACATCCCGGGGATATCCTGAAATTTCTCACTGAAACCCACAACACGACTGATGGGCGATTTGAGGTGGTTCTCCGTTTTGTTGCTGGTCTCTCCTCCCCAATGACAGCTCGGAGCCTGGAGGAGTTTCTGGGTCCATTTCCTCATGAAACAACCTGCCGGGTGATTGACTGGGTGAAGGAGGAGGTTGAACGCCAGAGTGGAAACACGGGGAGTGAAGCTAGTAAAAGGAGACACCTGAACACATTGCACTACCTGTTTGAGTCTCAGAATCGTGGACTGGCTCAGGCCGCACTGGAATCTGTGGAAACACTTTCGTTCAATGGGATTGCGTTGACCCCGATTGACTGCGCCGTCCTGTCTCGTGTCATCGGACTCTGTGACACAATAAAATCCCTTCAAATGCAGCTCTGCTATATTCAGTGTGAAGGAATCCAGAGGCTGGGACCCGGGCTGCACAAGTGCCAGGAGTTGAGGTAACTTGATTTATTTCTCACTGTGAACTGTGAAACTGTTCCATTGTGTTGCTTCATTGTAAAAGTGTTTGTGTAAAACTGTAATAAATCAAATAGTAAAGAACTGTGACAAATGCCCAGGGGATCAGTCAGTAATTCCCCAAGGACGGGAGGGTTCTGTGGTTCCTTGTGAACGGATATTGGAGACTTCATCAGATCGGTGAACAACGACCATTGGTTTAATGGTAGTAAATCACAGGAATGCCCGTGTTTCTCGCTGCCTGTGACACGTCCATTGACAATGTTCTTTCTCACTGTTACTGACACCCAGACCGACACTGACTGCAGCAGGTGGATCAGAGATTCACACCCCCTTCCCTATGAGGGACAAGAGACTATCAGCAGACTTTCCCAGTGAGAAGGAAAAAAATACCATTGTGAGATTATCCTCCCCTGCCCTTCACCGTTTGTGACTATCACCATCAGTCAACCTGTGTGACTGTGCTCACTACCAGATAGCCAGACTCCATGGGCAAATGTCCTCGATTATAATCCTAGGTTCATAACACCCATACCGTACAATCAATCTTCCAGGATCACCTTCTTCCCTCCGATCCTCCTGTGGGACATCTCTTCCTTACATGGTAACACTTTTCCTCCTGTGGGATCTCTCTTCCCAATCCCCATTCCTCCTGAGCGATCTCTCTTCACAACCCCCTTCCTCATGTGGGATCTGTCTTCCCCATTCCCGTTCCTCCTGTGGAATCTCTCTTCTCCATCCCCTCTCCTCCCGTGGGATCTCTCCTCTCAGTCCCCGTTCCTCCTGGGTGATCTCTCTTCCCCATTCGACTTCCTCCTTTGGGATATCTTCCCCATTCCCTACCTCCTGTGGGATGTCTCCTCCCCTTCCCCCTTACACTTCCAGAATCTCTATTCCTCATCCACGTTCCTCCTGTGGGTTCTGACCTTCAAATTTCCCTTCCTCCTATATGATCTTTCTTACTCATCCCCTTTCCTCCTATGGGAACTCATTTTCCCATTCACTTTCCATCTTTTGGATCTCTGTTCCCTATTCCCCTTCCTCCTGTGGGATCTCTCCTCCCCTCCCGCTTCCTCCTGTATGATCTATTTTCCTCACCCTCCTTCCTCCTGTTGAATCTCTATTCACCATTTGCCTTCCTCCTGTGGGATCTCTCTTCCACATACCCTTCCTTCTGTGGGATCTCTCCTCCTCATCCCCAATCTTCCTGTCGGACCTCTCTTACCCATCACTTTTCCACCTGTGGGATCAAAATTGCTCACAACCCTCCCTCGTGTCGGAGTTTTCTTCCTAAAAGCCCCTTCCTCCAGTGGGATCTCTCCTCCCCATCACCTTCGTACTGTGGGATCTCCCTTCCACATCCCCCTTCCTCCTGTGGGATCTCTCTTCCACATCGGCTTCCTCCTATGGGATCGCTGTTCCCTATCTCCTTCCTGCTGTGGGATATCTCTTCCCCAATACCCATCCTCCTGTCGTATCTCTCTTCCCCATCCCTCTTCTGTGGGATCTCTCTTTCCCATTTCCCTTCATCCTAGGGAAACTCTCTTCCACATTCCCTTCCTCCTGTGGAATTTAACTTCCCCGTTCCAGTTCTTCCTGTGGGATATTTCTTCCACAGGTCTATTCCTTATGTGGGATCTCTTCCAAATCCCCTTTCTCTTGTGGGATCTCTCCTCCCCATCCGCCTTCCTGCTGCAGAATCTATCTTCCCCAACCCCCTTCCTCCTGTGGGATCTCTCTTCCTCATCCCCATACCTCCTGTGGGAACTCTCATCCCCATCCCCCTTCCTCCTGTGTGATCTGTGTTCCCCATCTCCTTCCTCCTGTGGGATATCTCAGCCCTAGCTCCATTCCTCCTGTGTGATCTCTCTTCCCCATTCCCACCTGTGGGATCGCTCGTTCACCATCACCCTTCCTAATGTGGGATCTCCCGTTCCCGCCCCAATCCTTCCTCCGGTAGGATCACTCAGCCCCATCTCCCTTCCTGCTGTGGAATATCCCTTTCCCAGATCCATTCTTCCTGTGGGATCTCTCTTCCGCATTCCCCTTCCTCCTGTTGAATCTCTTCCCCATTCCGTTCTTCCTGTGGGATCTTTCCTCCCCGTTCCCTTCCTCCAGTACGAACTCTCGTCCTCATTCCCCTTCCTCATGTGGGATCTCTCTCCCCCCTTTCCCTTCCCCCTGTGGGATCACTATTCTCCATCCCCTTTCCTCCTTTGGAATCTCGCTTCCCCATTCACTTCCTGCTGTGGGATCTCTCTTCCCCATCCCCTTCCTCCTGTCGGATTTCTGTTCCCCATTCCACTCTCTCCAGTTGGATCTCTCTTCTTCTGCTCTATTCCTCCTGTCGGAAATCTTCAAAATCCCCTTCCTCTTCTGGGATCTCTCTTCACCATTCCCCTTCCTGCGTTGGGTTCTGTCTTCCACATCCCCTTCATCCTGTGGGATCTCTCTTCCCTATCCGCCATCCTGCTGGGATATCTCTTCCTCATCTCCATTCCTCCTGTGGGATAGCTCGTTCATCATCCCCCTTCCTAATGTGGGATCTCCCGTTCCCGCCCCAATCCTTCCTCCGGTAGGATCACTCAGCCGCATCTCACTTCCTCCTGAGGGATATCACTTTCCCAGCTCCATACCTCTTGTACAATATCTCTTCCCCATCCCCTTCCTCTTGTACGATCTGTATTCCACATCTCCTTCTTCCTGTGGGATATCACATTCCCAGCTCCATGCCTCCTGTGTGATCTCTCTTCCCTATCCTCTATCCTTCTGTGGGACCTCGTTTCCCCATCACCTTCCTCCAGTGGGATATCTCTTCCCCAGATCCATTCGCCTTATGGGATCTCTCTTCGTCATTCTCCCTTCCTCCTGTCGCATCACTCTTCCGCATCTCTTCCTCGTGTGGAATCTTATTTCCCCATACCCCTTCCTCGTGTGGGATCTCTCTTCTGTATCTCATCCTTCCTTCTGTGTGATCACTCTTCTCCAACCCCCTTTCCCCTGTGGGATCACTCTTCCTTTTCCCCCTTCCTCCTGTGGGATTAAAATTGCCCACGGCCCTCCCTACTTTGGAAACTCTCGTTCCCGTCCCTCTTAATCCCGTTGTATCTCGCTTCAGCATCCCATCCATCCTTCTGTACGATCTCTCTTCACCCAAACCCTTCCCCCTGTGGGATCGCTCTTGACCATCCCGTTTCCTCTTTTGGAATCTTCCTTCCCCACCCCTTCCTGGTGCGGGATCTTTCTTCCCCATTCCCCTTCCTTCTATTGGATCTGTTCCCCATCCCCTTCCTCCTGTGGGATCTCTCTGCACCATCCCCATTCCTCCTATGGGAACTCTCATCTCCATCTCCCTTCCTCCTGTGGGTCCTCTCTTCCCCATTCCCCATCATCCTCCGGGGTGTCTCTTCCACATCCCCTTCCTCCTGAGGGATCTCTTCCAAATCCACTTTGTCCTGTGGGATCTCTCCTCCTCTTCGCCCTTCCTCCTGTACGACCTCACTTCCACATCCGCCTTCCTCCTATGTGATCTGTGTTCCCCAACTCCTTCCTATTGTGGGATATCTCATCCCCAGCTCGATTTCTCCTGTGTGATCTCTCTTCCCCATTTCTCTTCCACCTGTGGGATCTCTGTACCCCAGCTCCATTCCTCCTGTGGGATCACTCGTTCACCATCCCCCTTCCTAATGTGGGATCTCCCGTTCCCGCCCCAATCCTTCCTCCGGTAGGATCACTCAGCCCCATCTCCCTTCCTGCTGTGGGATCTTTCTTCCCAGATCCATTTCTCCTGTGGGATCTCTCTTCCCCATTCCTCTTCCTCCTGTGGGATCTCTGTTCCCCATTCCCTTTCCTCCTTTGGAATCTCCCTTTTCCATCCCCATCCTTCTGTAGGATCTCTATTCTCCATCCCCCTTCCTCCTGTAGGATCTCTATTCTCCATCCCCCTTCCTCCTGTAGGATCTCTATTCTCCATCCCCCTTCCTCCTGTACGACCTCCCTTCCACATCCGCCTTCCTCCTGTGGGATCTCTCTTCCCCATCCCCCTACCTCCTGTGGGATCTCTCTTCCCAATCCCCCTTCCTTCTCTTTGATCTCTCTTCCCCATCCCCCTTCGTCCTGTTGGATCTCTACCCCATCCCCCTTCCTCTTGTGGGGTCTGTCTTCCCCATCCCCCTCCTGTGGGATCTCTCTTCCCCATCCCCCTTCCTCCTGTGGGGTCTCTCTTCCCCATCCCCCTCCTGTGGGATCTCTCTTCCCCTTCCCACATCCTCCTGTGTGATATTCCTCCTGTCTGATCTGTGTTCCCCATCTCCATCCTATCTTATCCCCAGCTCCATTCCTCAGGTGTGATCTCTCTTCTCCATTTCTCTGCCACCTATGGGATCTCCGTTCCCCAGCTGCATTCCTCCTGTGGGATCGATTCTTCCCTTCCCCCTTTCTCCTGTACAATCTCTCTTCCTCATCCCCCTTCCTCCTGTGGGATCTCTCTTCCCCATTTCCTTTCCTCCCATGGGATCTCTGTTTCCCATCTCATTTCCTCGTTTGAAATCTTCCTTCCCCATCCCCTTCCTGGTGTGGGATCTTTCTTCGCCATTCACATTTTTTCTGTGCGGTCTCTCTTCCCTATCCCCTTCCTCGAGTGGGATCTCTCCTCCCCTTCCCCCTTCCACCTGTACGACCTCCCTTCCACATCCGCCTTCCTCCTGTGTGATCTGTGTTCCCCATCTCCATCCTACTGTGTGCTATCTTATCCCCAGCTGCTTTCCTCAGGTGTGATCTCTCATCCCCATTTCTTTGCCACCTGTGGGATCTCTGTTCCCCAGCTGCACTCCTCCTGTGGGATCTCTTATC
Source organism: Hemitrygon akajei (assembly GCF_048418815.1). Classification (NCBI taxonomy): domain Eukaryota; kingdom Metazoa; phylum Chordata; class Chondrichthyes; order Myliobatiformes; family Dasyatidae; genus Hemitrygon; species Hemitrygon akajei. Next base: position 564,662 of record NW_027331966.1, read on the forward strand.
CCCTTGTCCCTTCCTCCTGTACGATCACTCTTTCCCATTTCCTTTCCTCCTGTGGGATATCTGTTCCCCATCCCCTTTCCTCGTTTGGAATCTTCCTTCCCCATTCCCTTCCTGGTGTGGGATCTTTCTTCCCCATCCCCCTTCCTTCTGTGCGACCTCTTCCCTTTCCCCTTCCTCCTTTGGGAAGTCTTTTCCACATCCACTTCCTCCTGTGGATTTCTCTTCCCCATTCCACTTCCTCCTGTGGGATCTCTCTTAGTCAGCTCTATTCCTTCTGTGGGATCTCCTCCCTATCCCCCTCCTCCTGTGCGATCGGTGTTTCCCATCTCATTCATCCTGTGGGATCTCTCTTCCTCATTCACCTTCCTCCAGTGGGATCTGTCTTCCCCATCCCCATTCCTACTGTACGATCTCTCTTCCCCACCCTCCTTCCGCCTATGTGACCTATTTTTCCCATCCCCCTTTCTTCTGTGGGAGATCTCTTCCTCATCTCCACTCCTCCTGTGGGATCGCTCGTTCCCCATTCCCCCTTCCTAACGTGGGATCTCTCGTTCCCACCCCCTTCCTCCGGTAGGATCACATCCCCATCTCCATTCCTCCTGTGAGTTATCTCTTTCCTAGCTCCATTCCTGCTGTGGGATCTCCCTTTCCCATTTTCATTCCTCCTGTGATATCTGTTCCTCATCCCCTTCCTCCTGTGAGATCCCTCGGGACTTTCATCCCTGCCCCTCCCGACTCTCTCACATCAGAAACAGATTTCTAACCATCGGAGAATGAGACAGAATATGTGGAGTTTACAGGGTCACACCGACAGACTAAATTACTGACATTCGGCGAATACCCTGGAACTGGTCAGAGAGAGGCATTGACAGTGATGGGAACTCCGAACAGTGATTTACTGAAGGGTTTAATGTTTCCTTAAATATATGAGAGAGAGAGATTACCCCAGACCCACGGTTTGAATCACTTTGTTCATCAATTTGTCTGTTTGTGTTTAGACTTGGGGAAAATAACCTGGGAGATTCAGGAGTGAAACTGGTGTCTGCGGCTATGAGGAACCTGGAGTGTAAAATACAGAAACTTCAGTAAGTATCAGATTGTGGGAGATTGTGTTTACAATCACTGGGTGTCTGACACTGAACATTAATGTGATCAGTAATTGTGATCCTGATTAACACTGGGGATTTGTACCGTCTCCTGTCTCTCTGTGTCCTTCACCCTCACTCTCTCTCATCTCCAGGCTGAGGGATGTCGGTCTCACAGATTCTGGTGCCGAGGATCTCGTCTCCGCTCTCAGTACAAACCCATCACTGACGGAGCTGAACCTGAGTTTCAACTCGCTGACTGACCGATCTGTCCCCGCTCTCCGCCGCCTCATACTGACCCTCCCGAGTCTGGAGCTGATCGAGTGAGTGTTTGTGTTAATGTTCAATGTGATAAAATATCAGCGGATCCGCGGGTTTTCTGGTGATATTTGTCTGTGAGTGTTGTTGAAACATTAACCCCGGTCCCCTGTTACTGACACTGTTGTGTAATCTGTTTATTTCAACTTTATTCTCCCATCTGTTTCAGGTTGGACGGGAATCGGTTCAGTCAGGCCGGGGAGAAGGAACTGAGATGTCTGCAGGAACCCAGACCCGGACTCAGAGTGACCGTGTGAACATCTGAATGTGTGAACATCCCCGCCCGCCGGGATAGTGGCATTTTGGTCAATTCCCCGCCCTCCCATTTATTGCCGCGCGCCTGGTTTAATTGCCAACGGTTTTAATGGAACGGCGCCAGTCTCGCTCAGAGTGACGTATTTCCGCCTGCTCTCCAGCGACGCACCTTCCGCGGATGTGCATTTCGAAACTCCTTCACGTGAGAACCGGGGGGCAGGATTCCGTCTAGGACTCCAATGTCTCGGGGTGGGATTCTCCCGGGAGAGAATCTTTTTGCTTCCTTTGCTGAGGACGGTGCATTCGGCAGCCTGGCCGATATAATGATGTTAAATGGACAAATCCCTCGGCAGTGACCCTGGATCTGCAGCGATCCCGGACACGGCCCTGAAGTGTGATTTTATAATCATCGGTTCCCCGATGCAGAGTGACGGTGAGAAACGGGACTGATTATTCAACCGGTCACTCGTTGTCGCCGGTTAGTTAATTGTGTGTGACTGTGAGTGAGTCGGGAGCCGCTTATTTATTCCCGCACGTCAGCAGCTCACACATTGTTTAATTTACATTTGCCATGATGAAATCAATAAACCGCTGTAACTTCCTATCTTCGTGCCGGACTCGAGTTTTATTTGAGGTTTCTGCTGCCCCCCGCACCCTGTGCACTGCAACAGTGGGTCGGAGCTCCTCGCATCACACTGACACAGTAGCGTCTCAGCTCCAGGCTGAGGGAGGTCGGATGCCCAGGATCTCATCTCCACCCAACCCCCTTCTTGGGTAACTGACACCCTCCTGCCACCCGCAAACAGTTAAAATAGACTGTTATCAGCCGTGATTCCACCGAGGTCCGGACTACGAGAGGAATGGGGGATGAAATACCAGTTTAAGTACGGCATTCACACCCTCTACACCGTCCCATCACACAAACTCCGGGTCAGACACAGATTGAAGCTTCCTGCAAACTTTCCCAACAAACACTACCGGGAACAGACAGAGTGATTCTCCCCCCACATCGTCCCTAAACACACTCCTGCGGTCAGACACAGAGTGAAGATCCCTCCGCACAGTCCCATCACACAATCCCTGGGTCAGACACCCCTTCCCATTCAATCCCACCGTCCGCACTCCCAATGGACACCACCCCTTCCCATTCAGTCCCACTGTCCGCACTCCCAATAGACCCCACCCCTTACCGTTCACTCCCACCGTCCGCACTCGAAATAGACCCCACCCCTTCCCATTCACTCCCACCGTCCGCACTCCCAATAGACCCCAGCTCTTCCAGTACACTCCCACCGTCCGCACTCGAAATAGACACCACCCCTTCCCATTCACTCCCACCGTCCGCACTCCCAATAGACCCCACCCCTTCCCGTTCACTCCCACCGTCCGCACTCCCAATAGACCCCACCCCTTCCCGTTCACTCCCACCGTCCGCACTCCCAATAGACCCCACCCCTTCCCGTTCACCCCCACCGTCCGCACTCCCAATAGACCCCACCCCTTCCCGTTCACCCCCACCGTCCGCACTCCCAATAGACCCCACCCCTTCCCCTTCACCCCCACCGTCCGCACTCCCAATAGACCCCACCATTCCCGATCACTCCCAACGTCCGCACTCCCAATAGACACCACCCCTTCCCGTTCACTCCCACTGTCCGCACTCCCAATAGAGACCACCCCTTCCCGTTCACTCCCAACGTCCGCACTCCCAATAGACCCTACCCTTTCCCGTTCACTCTCTCCGTCCGCACTCCCAATGGACCCCACCACTTCCCGTTCAGTCCCACCGTCCGCACTCCCATAGACACCAACCCTTCCCATTCATTCCCACCGTCCGCACTCCCAATAGAACCAACCCCTTCCCATTCACTCACACTGTCCGCACTCCCAATAGACCCCACACTTTCCCGTTCACCCCCACCGTCCGCACTCCCAATAGACCCCACCCCCTCCCGTTCACTCCCACCGTCCGCACTCCCAATAGACACCACCCCTTCACATTCACTCCCATCGTCCGCACTCCCAATAGACCCCACCCCTTCCCGTTCACTCCCACCGTCCGCACTCCCAATAGACCCCACCCCTTCACATTCACTCCCATCGTCCGCACTCCCAATAGACCCCACCCCTTCCCGTTCACTCCCACCTTTCGCACTCCCAATAGACCCCACCCATTCCCGTTCACTCCGACCGTCCGCACCCCCAATGGACCCCACCCCTTCCCGTTCACTCCCACCGTCCGCACTCCCAATAGACACCACCCCTTCCCATTCATTCCCACCGTCCGCACTCCCAATAGACCCCACCCCTTCCCGTTCACTCCAACCGCCCGCACTCCCAATAGACCCCACCCCTTCCCATTCACCCCACCGTCCGCACTCCCAATAGAACCCACCACTTCCCATTCACTCCCACCGTCCGCACTCCCAATAGACCCCACCCCTTCCCCTTCACTCCCACCGTCCGCACTTCCAATAGAACCCTCCTTCCCATTCACTCCCACCGTCCGGACTCCCAATACACACCACTCCTACCCGTTCACTCCCACCATCCGCACTCCCAATAGACCCCACCCCTTCCCGTTCACTCCCACCGTCCGCACTCCCAATAGACCCCACCCCTTCACATTCACTCCCACCGTCCGCACTCCCAATAGACACCACCCCTTCCCGTTCACTCCCACAGTCCGCACTCCTAATAGACCCCACCCCTTCCCGTTCACTCACACCGTTCGCACTCCCAATAGACCCCACCCCTTCCCGTTCACTCCCACCGTCCGCACTCCCAATGGACCCCACCCCTTTCCGTTCACTCCCACCGTCCGCAATCCCAATAGACACCACCCCTTCCCATTCACTCCCACCGTCCGCACTCCCAATAGACCCCACCCCTTCCCCTTCACTCCCACCGTCCGCACTTCCAATAGGACCCTCCTTTCCATTCACTCCCACCGTCCGCACTCCCAATAGACACCACTCCTACCCCTTCACTCCCACCGTCCGCACTCCCAATAGACACCACCACTTCCCATTCACTCCCACCGTCCGCACTCCCAATAGACCCCACCCCTTCACATTCACTCCCACCGTCCGCACTCCCAATAGACACCACTCCTACCCGTTCACTCCCACCGTCCGCACTCCTAATAGACCCCACCCCTTCACATTCACTCCCACCGTCCGCACTCCCAATAGACCCCACCCCTTCACATTCACTCCCACCGTCCGCACTCCCAATGGACCCCACCCCTTCCCGTTCACTCCCACCGTCCGCACTCCTAATAGACCCCACCCCTTCCCGTTCACTCACACCGTTCGCACTCCCAATAGACCCCACCCCTTCCCGTTCACTCCCACCGTCCGCACTCCCAATGGACCCCACCCCTTCCCGTTCACTCCCACCGTCCGCACTCCCAATAGACACCACCACTTCCCATTCACTCCCACCGTCCGCATTCCCAATAGACCCCACCCCTTCCCGTTCACTCCCACCGCCCGCACTCCCAATAGACCCCACCCCTTCCCATTCGCCCCACCGTCCGCACTCCCAATAGAACCCACCACTTCCCATTCACTCCCACCGTCCGCACTCCCAATAAACCCCACCCCTTCCCATTCACTCCCACCGTCCGCACTCCCAATAGACACAAACCCTTCCCATTCACTCCCACCGTCCGCACTCCCAATAGAACCCACCCCTTCCCGTTCACTCCCACCCTCCGCACTCCCAATAGACACAACCCCTTCTCATTCACTCCCACCGTCCGCACTCCCAATAGACCCCACCCCTTTCCGTTCACTCCCACCGTCCGCACTCCCAATAGACCCCACCCCTTCGCATTCTCTCCCACCGTCCGCACTCCCAATAGACCCCACCCCTTCCCGTTCACTCCCACCGTCCGCACTCCCAATAGACCCCACCCCTTCCCGTTCACTCCCACCGTCCGCACTCCCAATAGACCCCACCCCTTCCCGTTCTCTCCCACCGTCCGCACTCCCAATAGACCCCACCCCTTCCCATTCACTCCCACCGTCCGCACTCCCAATAGACACCACCCCTTCCCATTCACTGCACCAATCTGTATTCCTAACGGGACGCAGTCCTACCCATTCGGTCTCATCGTCCGACCTGCCAATGGACCCCAGCCCTTCCAGTTCACTCCCACACCCCTTCCCGTTTACTACCACCAGCTGACTCCCAATGGGACTCCTTCCAGTTCATTTCCAACTGGTCTGTCAACCTGGAAATTGGCGGGCACGCCCGAATTCCGTGTCTGAAAGAACTCAGGGCTTCATTTAGGGAATTTGACCAGAACGCCGATGATTTATTAGTTACTCGGAAGTCGAGGGTCGTGTGGATGTTGACGACTTTGAAACACTGATGATGCTCATCTCCTGGCGGAGACGATGGATACGATCGGACTGAAGGACATTCGGCACGTCTTCCTGAAAATAGCGGGGGTAGGGTTGGGGGTCAGTGTGGTGAGGGAGGTTTAATGGTTTCAGTGTCCCCACTACGGGAGATTCATCGAGCCCGGTTCCCGGTGTCCACATAGCCCACTGGAAGATATCCAGGGCACAGTTCCCGGTCTCCAAATCCCAAACTGGGAATTTTGCCAGGCACGATTCCCGATCTCTGTCTCCACACCAAGACTTTTACCGCGCACGGTGCCGGGTCTCTGTATCGACACCGGGAATATTACCGCACACGTTTCCTGGTGTCTGTATCCTCCTCTCTCCACGACACTCGGAGTGATGACGCACAGGATCCGGAGATGAGGATGTCGGATCGGTCTCTATTGTTTGCGATATATTTATTATTTGTGATAAACAGTCTGCGCAATCGAGTGGAGGGTGGTCGAGAGTGTCTGTCCTGCGAGGGGCTCCTGATTGAAAATGGTGAATAGGGAGGGAGCGACAGAAGGATTTAGAATGATCACTAGGGAGGGAGTGAAAGGTTGACTGAAAATGGTCTCCGGGGAGAAAGTGATGGGCTGAGTGACAGTGGGCGCCAGGGAGGGGGCGATGGACGGAATTAAGATGGCCGTGGTTACCTTGTTTCTCATGGCCGGCAGTGAGGGAGTGATACACTGACAAGAGAGTGGGAGTGACAGGCAGAGTTAAAATGACCGGCAGGGTGGGAATTGTGCACTGACTGAAAATTATCACAGGTGGGGGAAGGAGTTATGTGCTGAATAAATATAGGATTCTGGATTAAAACCAGAACGTAAAATTAATCCCAGGGAGAGAGTGACGCGCGAGTATAACATTGTCAAAAAGGAGGAGTGACGTGCGCTTTGAAAATGGTTTCCAGGAAGGAAGGGAGGGATGAGAGAAAATGGACGCCAGGAGGTGACAGAGAGAGTGACGGCCCGACCTGAAATAGACCCTGCTTCCTTTGTTACAATGGCCGACAGGGAGAGTGGTGGACAGACTTCAAATGGCCAACAGAGACGGAGATACGCACCACGTAAAATGGCCGAAATGGAGACAGTGGCACATTGAGAAGAGAGAGGGGGTAATGGGTCAATGTAAAATGACCTATTGCTCTGACATAAAATGGCCGCTGATTCGCTTAAAATGCCTGACGGGACAGTTTAGGGAGGTGATACTCCGATTGAAACCGGCCGTCACCATCCTTAATTTTGTTGGAAAAAAAAGGGAGAGATGTGGTGACTGAAGGAGACTCCGCTCGGCCGGGTTGAAACGGGACCAAGGAGGGAGAGATGTGGTGTCTGAAGGAGACCCCGCTCGGCCGGGTTGAAATGGGCCCAAGGAGGGAGAGATGTGGTGACTGAAGGAGACCCCGTTCGGCCGGGTTGAAACGGGACCAAGGAGGGAGAGACGTGGTGACTGAAGGAGACCCCGTTCGGCCGGGTTGAAACGGGACCAAGGAGGGAGAGATGTGGTGACTGAAGGAGACCCCGTTCGGCCGGGTTGAAACGGGACCAAGGAGGGAGAGATGTGGTGACTGAAGGAGACCCCGTTCGGCCGGGTTGAAACGGGACCAAGGAGGGAGAGATGTGGTGACTGAAGGAGACCCCGTTCGGCCGGGTTGAAACGGGACCAAGGAGGGAGAGATGTGGTGACTGAAGGAGACCCCGTTCGGCCGGGTTGAAACGGGACCGAGGGAGCGACACCTTGGTTAAAGTGAGCGGCAGAGAAGGAGTGAAGATCACGTTGACTTCAAACGGCCGACGCTTCACTGGAAATGGCCGCTGGGGAGGGAGTGACGGCTTTGGAAGAAGTGAGCACAAGAGAAGGAGGGACGCGCTGATTTAAAATGGGCGAATCTTTGTTTAATGTGGCCGCCAGGGATGGAGTGAGATACTGACTTACAATAGCCACTGTCACACACAGAATCTATGGCGAAGGAACATGCGGTGCCCATGGATACAATCCCGGGATCGAGAGTGTTATTGATTGTAATAAAAGTATTTTAATTTGTGTTTTCTATCGTCTTGGGTATTGTACATATGTTTTAATTCTAATGATTATGTCATTGAATAAACTAATATATCTATCTCAGATATACACACATACACATATACATGTGGGTTTTGGGGAGGAGGGGTGAGGGGTTTGAGAGGAAGAGGAGTGATGGGACGAGGAGTGGACTGATGAGACGGTGAGCGTGGCGAAGTCACTGACTCAATAGGGGACGAAAATGCGAGGGGCGCAAGTCCCTGTCACAAACTGGAGGCCGACATGGAGAAGATAAAGCCGGTGTGAGGAGGAGTGAAACGGCAGGAAGAGAATGCGAGTGATGGGACAGGGAGGGAGGGCAAGTGATGGGACGTGGAGGGAGGGGAACATGGGATGGGAAGAGAGGGGATGTAATGGGATGGGAGGGAGTGTCTGATGTGGTGACCAGTGCTATCATGTTTGCGGTTGTGTGCTGGGGCAGCAGGCTGAGGGCAGCAGACACCAACAGAATCAACAAACTCATTCGTAAGGCCAGTGATGTTGTGGGGGTTGAACTGGACTCTCTGATGGTGGTGTCTGAAAAGAGGTTGCTGTCCAAGTTGCATGCCATCTTGGACAATGATGCCCATCCACTCCATAATGTACTGGTTAGGCACAGGAGTACATTCAGACAGAGACTCATTCCACCGATATGCAACACCGAGCGTCATAGGAAGTCATTCCTGCCTGTGGCCAACAAACTTTACAACTCCTCCCTCAGAGTGTCAGACACCCTGAGCCAATAGGCTGGTCCTGAACTTATTTCCACTGGGCATGATTAACTTATTATTATTTATTTATTTGTGGTTTAATATTGCTATATTTCTACACTATTCTTGGTTGGTGCGGCTGTAACGGAACGCAATTTCCCTCGGGATCAATAAAGTCTGACTGTCTGTCTGTCTTTAGCAGCCGGAGCTGAGAGCAAAAGGAAAACAAAACGTGCAGCAGCAGTAATACCATTGACAATAATTTACCTGTTTAAAGACAGGATATAAAATTGTAGCATCATACATCCCACAGCTATTCGACACTCACTTAGATAATCACAATATACTTACAGAAGAGCAAAAAGTGTGCCGTGAGGGTGTGAAAATATGAAAAGATAACTGATAATAGATTCTGAAATTCTAAATCAAGCCCAAATGAATATGAAAGCTTTCAAGTGGTTATGTTGACTACCGAAAATCATTTAATTCTGCCCCACACTAGAGACACATGTAATTTGGACTGGACAACCGCAGAACATTAGACACAATGAAAGGTGCAATAGAGCGAGTAGATAGATAGATAGATAGATAGATAGATAGATAGATAGATAGATAGATAGATAGATAGATAGATAGATAGATAGATAGATAGATACTTTATTCATCCCCATGGGGAAATTCAACCTTTTTTCCAATGTCCCATACACTTGTTGTAGCAAAACTAATTACATACAATACTTAACTCAGTAAAAATATGATATACATCTAAATCACTATCTCAAAAAGCATTAATAATAGCTTTAAAAAAAGTTCTTAAGTCCTGGCGGTTGAATTGTAAAGCCTAATGGTATTGGGGAATATTGACCTCTTCATCCTGTCTGAGGAGCATTGCATCGATAGTAACCTGTCGCTGAAACTGCTTCTCTGTCTCTGGATGGTGCTATGTAGAGGATGTTCAGGGTTTTCCATAATTGACCGTAGCCTACTCAGCGCCCTTCGCTCAGCTACCGATGTTAAACTCTCCATTACTTTGCCCACGACAGAGCCCGTCTTCCTTACCAGCTTATTAAGACGTGAGGCGTCCCTCTTCTTAATGCTGCCTCCCCAACACGCCACCACAAAGAAGAGTAGAGCAGCAAGGTCCGATACTCCCGATGGATCGAAATGAAACAGATGAAACAAATGAAACCTGGGATAGCGAACCGCAAGCAAATTAGATCATGGTGTGCCAAATGGAAATAAATCATTTCAGGGCTTAAGAAAATGAGCCAGAAAGAGCTCAACAGTGAAAATATTACAAAGGCAACACACAGGTTTGCTGCAAATACATTATGTTTGTTTTTCGAAACAGATCTGGAAAACTGATAAAGAAAAATAACAATTGAAATGAAATTTTTAGAAAACACTACATACACCTTAGAACAGGTACCTTGGACAGAGGCGGAAGAGGAATAACAGACGTAATAAGTTTACACACCAGTCAGATGAAACTTCGAAAGATAACTTTTCATCAAGGAAGACAGGATTTAGCAATCAACGCGAGCATGTGGAATTCTGATATGGAGCCCGCAACATTAAACTTCAATGAAAGTACAAAATAGAAAAAAATAACAAAATTATCACTTTGGAAGAAAGCGTTAACCAATGGAAGAACGTGACCCTCTGTGGAGGACATCCCCACGATCTGAACAGAGTCGATGTCGACAAGGAAACGGCGAAGGTTTGGCTCAGAGTTGGAGTCCTTTTCCCAGGAACGGGGCAACACAAGGTGTTGAACTCTGAACCAATATAAAATACAGAAGAAAAGAACAACAAATTCAAGACGACAATGTCACGAGAAAGCAGAAACAATCAATCGCAGCACAGGATCCTGCAGCAGATTAACTCAGTTTGATTACTGATACAGGTGAAATCAGGTGGCAAGCGTCATTCACCAAGTTCTTGCTTTAAAATGCTAACTCATTAATTGCAGCGTACGTTACTACAGAGAGAACCTGATCCAGTTTGAGATTCGGAGTCCTACAGTTATATTAAGACCGGTCCATCATTACAGACAGGGCCGATACATGATGCCCGTCCAGATAAAGAAGCGACAACAACTTATAGCCATTCCAGGCACACACAACTTCCATAAATCAAAATGAAAACCACCGGCAATGTGCTGACTTAGAAGATAAAATTGAAATGCTGTTGAAAATGATCGGGATATAAGACCATAAGACAAAACTGCAGGGTGAATTCTATCATGTTATGATCACTTATCCCGAAGGGTTCCTTTACCTTAAGTTCTACAATCAACTTCAGTTCATTGCACAACACCGAATCGAGAACAGCTGATCCCGCAGTGGGCTCAACCAGCGCTGGTCGAAAAGGGATGTCGAAGGAATTCCAGAAGTTCCCCCTGTTTCGATCTGGCACCAACCTTATTTTCCCAATCTACCTGTATATTGAAATCGCTCATGATGATCGGAACATTGCCCGTTTGGCATGGATTTTCTATCTCCCGTTGTCATTTGCAGACCACATCTTTACTCTGGTTTGGAGGTCTGTACATAACTCCCATTAGGGTCTTTATTACCTTTGCAGTCTGTTACTTCTACCCACAACGATTCAACACTTTTCGATCCTATGTCACCCATTTCTTATGATTTGATTTCATTTTGTTTAACCAACAGAACCCACCAACCCCTCTGTATATCTGCTGGTCCCTCAAATACAATGTGGATCCTTGGACATTAAGCTCCCAGCTAAAATCTTCTTTCCGCCACGATTCAGTGATGCCCACAACTTCTTAACCGCCGATTTGTAACTCTGCTACAAGTTCATCTACATTATTCCATATACTGTGCGTTTCCAAGTATAACACCTTGAGTTCTGCATTCACCCTTTTCAATTTTGTCCGCCTTTAACATTGCAGCATCCTGGTGACGGCATTTTTGTCCCATTGTGAGCCTCTCTTCACTCAGAGTCTGACTATACACTGGCTCTGTTTCTGAAACAACTCCCTCATCCTCAGCACGATCACCCCGGTTCCAATCCACCGCCAGATCAGCTTAGACCATCCCGAACAGACATTGTCTGGTATACATTGTCCAATAGTAATACTCACCACTGGTCTCATCCTAAAGACTCTATGCATTATTTTTAAGCAATTAGACCTTCACAGCAATATTTATGCAAATCTCCATACTGCCATAATAATAAACAATTCTAGAATACTCCTAAAACTCCCCGCAATTAAGAAAATAAGTGCCCACTGCGATGCAAATACCGCAAGTTTGACCACCTTGAGCTGAAAAAGAATTAAAATAGAAATCAGAATGAAAAGCTTCATTATGCTTGTGATAGACGGGGTTGGTAATGCTGATTAACTCCATCTACACAAAAATTGTCTCAATGGCGTGTTTCTCAAACAACCTCTGGGTTGTCTACCCCGTCTGAACAATTCCAGCTCCTGACGTTCACATGAGGATTAACTACTAAGCCCGGCGGAACCATTTCTATTGACAGGATGAGGAGCCAAGGCGGCTCACCATGGCTTCGGACGGATGGGGCTTGTCAGCGGGGGTTGGCACTCATCACGTAGATGGAAAATTCTGTTCTCGAACCTACGGCGAAACCCAGTCCTGGGGAAAGCTTCGGTGGCAAACTACGAGGCAAAGTTCGGAGCAACAGCTACGGGGCAACAACGTGCTCTGCGTGTCCTGTTGCAATGGCTTTGCATATCGGCTTGTGTATCAGGGAGACATCTCGGTCGCATCATCCATGGTTCACACTGGCCAACGGAGGGAGTCAATAATAATGCAAAACCGTAAGTAAGTAAGTAAATTAATGAGTGAATGAATGAATAAAAGATAGATTGATAGATAGATAGATAGATAGATAGATAGATAGATAGATAGATAGATAGATAGATAGATAGATAGATAGATAGATAGATAGATAGATAGATAATAGATAGATAGGTAAATAGAGAGTTAGACAGACAGAAAAATTGATAACTTGATAGATGAATACATCACATCAATATTACGAGAACATGACTTTCAGAGCCATTGAAAGTGTGTCCTTGGTTGTGGAATCTGTTCAGTTTTGCGGTGAGTGAAGTAATCCGTGTTGTTTCAGGTGCCTGATGGTCGGAGAGACGAACTGTTCCTAAACCTGGTCTTGTGTCTCTTTCCGATGGAAGCCGGGGTAGAAGAGAATCACCTGGAAGGTGGGCGCTCCTGATTATGCCTTCCGCTTCCTTGTGACGTCACACGCTGTAGATGTATCGCTAGTTTCCTGTGTTTTCACCTGTCGGGTGTGTGGGGCTTTTCCTGTGATGGGATGGGACGCATCCACTACCTTGTGCAGGTGTTTCCGTTCTGTGGCATTGGTGTTCCCATACCGGGCCGCCATGCCACCGGATCAATACTGCACTCAATGCGGAGATTTATAGCGCAGTCCAAGCCCAGATTAGCAAACCAAAATCAGAATTAGGTTTATTATCACCGGCATGTGACGTGAAATCTGTTAACTTAACAGCAGCAGTTCAATGCAATACATAATCTAGCAGAGATAATAATAAAAATAATAAATAAATTTAAACATAATAAATAAACAAGTGAAAGGATCATCAAAAATTTGTTAAAAAACAGAACAGAAATGTTGTATATTAAAAGGTGAGGTAGTGTCCAAAGCTTTCAAAGTCCATTTAGGAATCTGATGGCAGAGGGGAAGAAGCTGTTCCTGAATCGCTGAGTGTGCGCCTTCAGGCTTCTGTATCTCCTCCCTGAAGGCAACAGTGAGAAAAGGGCATGTCCTGGGTGCTGGAGGTCTTTAATAATGGACGCTGCCTTTCTGAGACACCGCTCCCTAAAGATGTCCTGGATACTTTGTAGGCTAGTACACAAGATGGAGCTGACTAGATTTACAACCTTCTGCAGCTTCTTACGGTCCTGTGCAGAAGCCCCTCCACACCAGACAGTGATGCAGCCTGTCATGCCAAATCGCTGCAAACTCCTAATAAACTACAGCCGCTGTCTTGCCTTTTTAATGACTACATCAATATGCTGGGACCAGGTTTGATCCTCAAATATCTTGGCACCCAGGAACTTAAAGCTGCTCACTCTTTCTACATCTGATCCCTCTATGATGATTGGTGCGCTTTCCCTCGTCTTACGGTTCATTATTGTAAAACTCAAAATCAAATTTCAACATACTTTCATTCTCACAATCTGCCGGCGTGTTGGTTCCACCGCATTTGCGTCTGCAGAGGTCTGTCACGGGTCAGGTGTCTGAGAACTGGATGGTTGCAAATGAATTCTGTTACTTAAGAAAGTTTCTGGGACTAAGTCCTTGAACGCGGCGTCAGAAGTGGGTACATTATTAGCAAATATTCAACGAGATCAAAGATGTAAATATTTGGTTAGACCGGGTCTCAATAGGTCTCTGCGTGTTAAGTCATGCCTCACCAATCTTACAAGGTTTTTCGCGGAGCTGACCAGGAAAGCTGATGAAGGAATGGCGGTGGTGTATGTCCGCCTAGATTTTAGAAAAAGCCTTTGTCAATTCCGGCCTGAGAGGTTGGTCCGGAGTGTTCAGTCTTTTGGCACTGTGGAAGCGGTAGTAAATTTGATGCAACATTGGCTTACAACAGGGGTTCCCTTTCTTGTATCCAATGACCCCTCTGTTAATCGTAGGGCTCCATGCAATAAAAATATTGGAAACCCTGTCCTAGAGACAGAATCCAGAGTGTGGTAGTAGGTAGTGGCCTCTCTAACTGGAGGCCTGTAGTTACTGGTGTACCGCAGGTGCTGCTCTGGGTCCATTGTTGTGTGTTATATAGATCAACAATCTGACCGACAGTCTGATAAATTCACACTGCAGATTTGAGAATGATCGCAAAATTGGATGAGTGGTAGACAGCGAGAGTGGCTGATGGTCTTGAATACAGGTAAGTGTGTGGTGTATCACTTTGGGAGGACGGCCTACACTGTAAAAGGGAGGGCATTGAGTACTGCAGTATAAAAGAGAGACCTGGGAAGACTAATCCACAATCCCTCGAAGGTGGCGTCGCAGGCAGATAGGGTTGTAAAGAGAACTATAGGCACATCGGCCTTCAGACATCGAAGCAGCGAGTTCAGGGGTTGTGATGCTATGCGGAAGCTGTATAAGACGTTGGTAATGCCTAATATCGGGTATTGTATGTGTTCTGGTCACCAACCTACATGAACGATATCAATAATCTTGACGGAGTGCATAGAAAAATTAGAAGGATGATGCGGGGACATGAGGAGGGGAGTTGGAGGGAAAGTTTGAGTAGGTCAGGAAGAGGTTCGTATTCCTCCAAGCGTCGGAGTGAGAGGTAAGGTTTTTAAGAGATGTTCCAATTTATGAAGGGTATAGATAGCGTAAATACAAGCAGGCATTTTCCACTGAGGTTTGACTAGAGTGGTGAGCTACGGGTGAACGGTGAAATATATCAGGGCAATATGCGGCGGGACATCTTCTTGCGGCAGCGAGAGTGTGGAACGGGCCTCCAAAGCAAATGGCGGATGCGGGACCGATTTCAATATTCAGAGGAAATCGAATCCGACATGAACGGGAGAGTTATGGACGGCATGGTCCAGGTGCAATGTCCACGGGACTAGGGAGAGGATCAGTTCGGCGCTGGAGGATGAGCAGAAGAGCCTGTTTCAGTGCCGTACTGCTCGATGACTCTGTGACCAAATGCCACTGCGGGATGTTCCCCAGTGGGGTAAGGGTACTCCCGTCAGGCCGGGTGTGGCGAGGCATCAATATGGGACCACTGACCATTTCTCTCATAGTCTGCTGTAGGTAGAAATAATTACCGCATTTTTGTGCAATTCTAGTCAGTCTTAAGGGATGATTTGGCAAAACAACATATTATATTCAAAAAAGCAACTTGGAATTAACCTCTGAATTTGGCGACTCTTGATCTGGCCTTGAGAAAGCTCAGAAACTCCGGTGACTGAATCTATGAGCAACCGGCACGATGGTGAAAGAACTCCATGCAATAAAAACAATGGGAACCCCTGTCTTCAACGCCGAATCCAGAGAGTGGTGGGAGACGGTGGCCTCTCTAACTGGTCCTGTAGTTACTGGTGTACCGCAGGTGTTGCACTGGGTCCATTGTTGTGTGTCATATGTATCAGTGATCTGACTCATGAGATGATAAACTGAATCTGCAGCTTTGAAAATGACACAAATATTGGATGAGCAGTAAACGGCAAGAGCAGCTAATGGTCTTGAATACAGGTAAACGTGTGGTGTATCAGTTTGGGGTGGGGAGGGTAGAGAGACAAACCGTGGTAGGTCTTACGCAGTAAAAAGTAGGGCATTGAGTAGTGTGGTATAACAGAGAGACCTGGGAAGACCGATTCATAATTCCCTGAAAGTGGCTTCACAGGCAGATCGGGTTGTAAAGAGAACTACTGACACACTTGATTTCAAACATCAAAGTAATGTGTACAGGAGCTGTGATGCTGTGTTGAAGTTGTTTAAGGCGTTGGCAATGTCCTATATCGAGTATTGAATGTCTGTTCTAGACACGTACTCGCATGGACGACATCAATGTACATAGAGAAGTTAGATGGATGATGCCGGGACTGGAGGGCCGGAGTTAGAGCTAAAGATTAAGTCGGTTAGGAATAGGTTCGGGTTCCCTCAAGCGTTGGAGGAAGAGGGAACGTTTTGGAAGAGAAGTTCCAGTTTATGAAGTGTACGGATAGCGTAAACATAAGCAGGCATATTTCACTGAGGTTTGACGAGAGTAGTGAGCTACGGGTGAAAGGTGAAATATATCCGGGCAATATGCGGCGAGACATCTTCTTGAGGCAGCGAGAGTGTGGAACGGGCTTCCAACGGAAATGGCGGATGCAGGACCGATTTCAACATTGAAGAGGAAATTGGATCCGACATGAATGGGAGGGTTATGGACGACATGGTCCAGGTGTAATGTCCCCGGGACTAGGGAGAGTATCGGTTCCGCACTGGCGGATGAGCAGAGGAGCCTGTTTCAGTGCCGGACTTCTCCATGATTCTGTGCTTTGTGACTCGGTTACTGAATGCAACTGCGGGATGTTCCCCAGCGGGGTAAGGGTACCTCCATCAGGCTGGGTCTGGCGTGGCATCAGTATGGGACACTAACCATTTCTCTCATAGTCTGCTGTAGCCAGAAATAATTACCGCATTTTTGTGCAACTGTAGTCAGTGAATTAAGCAATGAATGAGCAAGAAAACATTTTATTCCACAAAGCTACTTGGAATTAACTTTTGAATCCGGTGGCTCCTGACTTGGCCTTGAACAAGCTGAGAAACTCCTGTAAAAGAATCTATGAGGAACCTGCACGATGCTGGAGGAACTTGTCATGTGGACAGTGTCAGTGGAGGAATATGGACAGATGACCCTTTGGGTGGAGGCACCTTATCTTTGCTTTCATAGAATCCATAGTATACCTGTCCTCGAGGAGGAGAGCGCTGCACACAATTAACCATTTCATTCTCATGCACATACAAAGGGGTTCGACAGTTAGTGCCAGAAGGCTCCCTGATATACCATTAATCCCCTTTCCCCGGCACTCAGATATAGAAACAGCTGTAATTCCAAACCACTGTACGGCCAAAATCTCAGTTATTGATGCTGGTTTCAGAATGTTGCTTTCTTTCGAAAGCGTCTCCCCGGATGTTCCTAACGTCCGGTGGCTGAATTGACGCAGAATTTTATTCTCATGCACATAGAAATGGGTTCGACAATTACTGCCAGAATCCTCCCTGATTTACCATCAATCCGCCTTCCCCGGCACTCAGATATTTGCGCCGCTCTAATCTGAAGCCAGTTCACGCCCGAAAGCTCAGTTACTGATGCTGTTCATAATGCTGCGTTCTTTCCAATGCGTCTCTCCTTGGACCGTCACTCTGTTCCTGATGTGCTGAAGCGGAAGTGACGCAATTGGCCTGTTGTAAATTATGTTTCATGAAATGTCAAAGAACCCCTGTCCCCTGCTTCTCCATATTTCTCTGTCTAAACACGAGAACAGCGTGTTTCAGGAACAGCTCTCTTTCTATATCCTGATACTTCGCTGTGCACGCGTATTGATGTTCCACTGCGCAGTTCATCTCTGTTTAGCACCTTAATATGTACTTTTTCCCTGAATTAATTTCTTTCTGAAATCTAACTTCGAAAATCATCTGGTGCCTCTGTAATATCGTTACTGGTACTTATTTGCATAAAAACCGATGTTGACACAATATTTTCTGTTTTTCTCTGTCTGGTACAGCAGCGGACAATGTCTGTAATGCTGGGATCATTGATTTGCATTTCGCGCCGCATACTCGCCAACATCTGTGTTTGCGACTGACTCCGGTAACAGTGCAAACAGTGAGGGTTTGCGCCAGAAATCATTCATGTTAATGTCCAGTAAAAAATAAATCCCCGCAAGCAAAGTGACAGTGAATCACATGAAAGGTGCGTCATCACGGCGAAGTGACAAGACAGAGACTCCACTCGCAATGTGAGAGTGGAATCAGCGCTGATGAGGTGGACTCACCCACAGGATTACAGACTCCTGTCGTCACCAGCGATGCGCAGATAATGTCCTGTCATTACACGGAGTAGTTTGACAACATCGCATCTGGTGTTGCCATCTCTTGAGGCTTCATGACAGGTGTTGCGTTCAGTTCAATGAAATCAGGCGTGTTATTTCCCCACTGGCATTACGGTACGTCAGAGCAGAGATATTTTTGCTAACTAGCGGTAATTAGCACCAGTCACTGTACAAGTTGTTTTCATTATTGGTGACCGATTGCTCTATAAAAGTACGTCATTCTGAGCTTCAGCTACATTGAGGACGGAAACATCCAGACGCGGTGGACTCTCAACAACGTGTGATCCGTGAAGAGTTTTACCCAGTAGGCGCAAAGGAAATTTGCTCTCTGGGCGTTGTTATAACTGTTTGAGTTCATTTACTGGCTATTTACAACTTTTATGAAATTTAGAAATTGGGAACATTCCAAACGGAACAGCCTTGGATTAACAATGTTTCTAGAGAGTGCTATTTGTTACACCGTCATTGTAACTGTCGGCATCCCGGGTAAGTACTTTTTGATTGTTTATACGGAAGCACAGACCTCACGCCGCCCTCAGTTACTGCTGATGTGATTTTAATCGGTGTTCATTAAAAATCCTAAAAATGGTGTTCCGTTCCTCTCAACCTCCTGCCTTGTTGTTGTTTTAACCTGGTTCATGCATACTTGTCACTGGAACTGCTTTACCAATTTCTACCAAAAAAAAAATTCTCTTCCCTCTTTCTGAAAGTAAACTCATCTATTCCACTTCTATTCCTCCAGACACTGTTCAATTAATGGCCGTTCTATTTTCTACTCTTCGACAATTCCCATTTTTTTCCCGTCACCAAATTCTTATCTGCGTTCCTTGGTGTCAGCACCGTTCCCTCTAAGATGCGCGGGTGCGGAGCCTCACCATAATTGAGACTCCCCCGCGAACATGGCATTTGTGGACAAGCAGCTGGAATTTCTTTTACACCATGTTAACATCATTTTGAAATTATGCTAAAAATCTTTCGAAATCTTTGGTAATATAATTATGAAATTCTCTGAAATTAACTGTATTAATGAATATAATAAATACATGTGCTAAACTCTAAAGGTACCACATTTACATTGTAAAATTGTAAGTTCAGCGTACTTGTATTTACATTTCTTCATGTTACAACACTGTCAAAAATGGTCACAATAAAAACAGAATGGAACTCAGTCGCTCACTGTTAAGAAACTACCAACGCCGTCCCGTCAGAACATTTTACATTTGCATACTTCCTGTCAATTGTGACTGCCCGACAGTGTTTACGTGTGTTGTGTGTTATGTTTTGTCATCGTTTGACTTGCCTATTACATATTTTTAAAAAAACATTACAAGTGCCGAGCACTTTTAAGACCGGGTAACAATGTTCTGCTCAGAGCAATGGTTTGACCCCGAAGCAGTAAAATAAAACAGAGGGAAGGTGGCTGCGGTGCAAGGTCTTGTTTTCAGAATCTGACCCTGCAATCGAATAGTAACTCAGACTTTCGGAAAGAAGCGTAGATGCGCACTTCAATTACACTACCCCTCTCCTTGGAGATACCGCGCTTGGAGTTCTGTGAACTGTCTTGGTCGCCCTGTTATAGGAAAGGCAGATGTCCGCTGAAAAGAGTGCAGTCAGTATTCACAAAGATGCTGCAGGGACTCTCGGGTTTGAGTTACAGGGAGAGGTTCGGCCGAGTGGCATTTTAGTGAGGGGTCGCCCTGTTATAGGAAAGGCAGAAGTCCGCTGAAAAGAGTGCAGTCAGTATTCACAAAGATGCTGCAGGGACTCTCGGGTTTGAGTTACAGGGAGAGGTTCGGCCGAGGGGCATTTTATTGAGGGGTCGCCCTGTTATAGGAAAGGCAGAAGTCCGCTGAAAAGAGTCCAGACAGTATTCACAGAGATGCTGCAGGGACTCTCGGGGTTGAGTTACAGGGAGAGGTTCGGCCGAGTGGCATTTTATTGAGGGGTCGCCCTGTTATAGGAAAGGCAGAAGTCCGCTGAAAAGAGTGCAGTCAGTATTCACAAAGATGCTGCAGGGACTCTCGGGTTTGAGTTACAGGGAGAGGTTCGGCCGAGTGGCATTTTAGTGAGGGCAGAAATGTAGCTGGATTACGAGCGACGTTTCCTCACATAGAAGTTGCTCTGTGTATTGAACAGCCTGAGAAAGGAAATGGGAGCAACAGAGTCGTTAATACTATTTAAAATACAGGTGGACAGTTTGACGAATGTGATCCAATCACGAACAACTGTATCAGGTGGCCATGTCGGTCGGCATGGAGATATTGGGCCGAAGGACCCGTTTCTATGCTCCATCATTCCTGGACTCTGCTCATAGCTGCTGCATCCGTGAACGTGAAGAGATTAATGTGAGCATGCGCAACTGTAAAACGCTTTATGCTACGGTCACGTGTTCAAACAAACAAAGTATCTTTTTACTTCCACTGATAATGTCCAGCGGAGATGAACGATGGATTTTATTTCAAGAGAACAATTGGAGGCAGCATTTCTGCAAAAAAAAACCGTTTGAATTACTTTATTCTTATTTTTGGTCCTTTTTATTTCACTGCAGTTAACCTTGTGGCAATCATCATTCTCAGCCGAGGAAAATGCGGTCTCTCCAAATGCGTCACGCGGTACCTGGTGGCGATGGCTGCGGCGGATCTAATGGTGGTGATTATCGAAGTCCTGTTCTACCAGATGGGTCGAGCATACGGATTTCATTACGGAATCCTGGACACTGCTCCGTTCTGCCTTGTCCACTACGTCCTGTGTCACGTGGCCGTTGACTGTTCCGTGTGGTTTACTGTCGCTTTCACTTTCGATCGGTTTGTGGCCATTTGCTCCGCTAAATTTAAAGCGAAATACTGCACCCCCAGAATTGCGGGATTGGTGATTGGCGCACTATCGCTCGGTTTCTGTTTAAA
Source organism: Hemitrygon akajei (assembly GCF_048418815.1). Lineage (NCBI taxonomy): Eukaryota > Metazoa > Chordata > Chondrichthyes > Myliobatiformes > Dasyatidae > Hemitrygon > Hemitrygon akajei. Next base: position 586,008 of record NW_027331966.1, read on the forward strand.
AAACATCCCATTTTATTTCCTGTATATGAATGGAGCAGCGTTGTTGATAAATGGTAACTGGTTCTGTACCAATAGGCCCGCACTTCCTTCCTTGGGACCGTTTGAGGGGTTTTATTGGGTGGACCGTCTGCTGAATCCGCTACTTCCTTTCTTCCTCATTTTGACCCTCAATGCTCTGACCGTCAGACAGATACTGGCGGCGAGCAGAGTCCGCAGGGGGCTGAAGGGGCGGGGAAGTTGCGGGAAACAGCGAGATCCGGAGATGGAGAGTCGGAGACAATCCATCATTCTGCTCTTCAGCCTGTCGGCGAGTTTCCTTCTCTGTTGGGCGACAACCACTCTGGTCTTCATTCTCATGCGATGCCTCTACACAGACCTGGAAACGTCTATCCGGCTTTTTCAGGCACATTTTTCGGGTTCTATGATTCAGAATTTCAGCAGTTGCACGAATACATTTATCTACGGAGTGACCCAGACCCGATTCAGAGAGAAGTTGAAAGCTCTTCTTCTCTCCCCGGCTACTTTAGTTTTGAAATGTTTCAGTGACCTGTACCGCTCACATGAAAGGGTCAAATAATTTATCAATTTCGCAAAATAATCAGACCTGCTCTACAAGCGTATTAATGAATTGAACTCCCTGAAAACGTTACTTCTCACAGCAGTTTTGTCTGTCCGTTATTTCAGAAGAAAACCATTTATATTTCTATTATAGATTAGATAGCTCGGGTTATTAGATAGCTCTTCTGTTAAATGTATTTTAACTTGCACATTAAATCACCCTAATATCCGTTATTACAAATACACAGAAGTGTCCATTATCTAAACTTGAGTCTGCCAGTCCCTACATCCATTCTCTTTCTCTCGTGTTTGGAGATTTTCCTTCAGTTAAATTTCCGCTTCGCCAGCTGTATTAGCACGTTGCTGTGGAGACTTATTGTCTCTATTTTTCTGTCTGGCTGAAGGTATTCAGTTTTAGCAAGCGTCGAAGCCCCAGTGTACGGATCAGATATGATTTTGCCTCGGCCCTACTCGTCGATGATTTGACACCACGTCGGTACACATTTCATTTTGTCCTGACGGTATTTTCATATAATAAATGCAAGTTGACCTTGCTTTAGCAGGTTTGCAACTCTGACCCTTTACAGTAATGATGTCCAACATCAGAATACTAGAAGCAAATTAAAGGACTTTACGTTTTATACATTCCACATATATTTTCACCATTCCCACACTGATTTCGAGCCATTATTATGCGAAATGCTTCACAGCGCCAGTGACTTCCTGTTTCGTACATTCCGGTTGTTCATTCATTTCCGCAGAATGCTGTGCGGTGATGGAACTGAACTGTGAGCTGTTTGCTGCGTCCGGTGTGGCAAGGTGCCGGGTTGTAAGCAATCACTGTGAATTGATATCTCTGGGTCTGTACCCGCTGGAGTTCAGCAGAACGAGTGGGGATTTGATTGAAACCTTTGGAGTGCTGCAATGCCCTGACACAGTAGATATGGAGAGGAGTTTTCCAACAGTGGGGAGCCTACGACCGGTCAGCACTGCTTCAGATTGAGGGACCTTCATTTGGAACACAGATAAGGATTTAATTTTTCATTTCGCCAGAGGGCGGAATTCATTGGCACAGCCGGCTCTCCAGGTCACGTCATTAGGTACATTTAAGCCGGAGATTTGTAGCTTCTTGGTTAATCAGGGCGTCAAATGTTCTCAGGAGAAGGCAGGAGAATAGGGTTGAAAAAAGGATAATATATCACTTAGAATGGAATAGGAAAGCGGAATGGATTGACCAAATGGCTCAATTCTTATATGAGGGTTTCAATGGTCTGTTCTGTTTCAACGACACACCACATGTTTGTTACGTCCTCCAAACCTGTACTTGGAGTGTTACGTACTCGTGACACGTGACAGTGGTACCCTTGTCACGTGACTAGGGTTGAAGTTATACTGGACTTGAGGCAATGGTCTTGTGATGGTGGAGTGACGTCATTTTCCCGCCAGTAGAGGTCATGTGACAGGGTTTTTTTTACAGGGTATAAAAGGAAGACCCCACCCTGTGGGGAGGGGCAGTTCGTGGCTGGATTTGACATGTTGACTTCAGACTTCATGCCACTGCGTGATTTAATGTGATGACGCAGTTTAGTTGAAAAATGAAGTTTTATCTAATGCCTAAAGTTTAAAAGGTCATTGCCAGCAGTTTCTTTACTGTGGAGAGTGAAGATAAAAGTTCGGAAGTTAAAGATCGAGGAGTATCGATTTTCGACGGTGGATTGGGTTCGACCTTGTGTGATCCTCATTCGGAAGGATTTCGTTGACTGTTCTCGTGTTAATCTCTGCGGGATTGCAGGAGATTGAGGACAGAGTGTGGAAGAAGAGGTCAGTGCCTTTAAACCGTTACGTTTCATAAAATTCTAGGTGGGAAGAGTTCGACGCCGGGGATTGAAGGAGAACGACGTGGAAGAGAATTTAAATCGCCTTAAAAAGTCTCTCCTTTTAAATGGACTGAGCATTTTGAACTTTTGGCAATATCGCTTTAAAGAACTGTTTTTTTTCCAACATCGCTTTTAGAACTGTTTGAGCTGCATCGCTTTAAGAAATGTGCAGCTGCCGCACAGCAGCTGTTTTCCGGTTACGTTAGTGTTTGTTTACTTTTGGGGGGTTTGTTTTCAGTGTTTAATAAACGTGTTATTTGTTATAGAAACCCTTGCCTAACTCACATATATTTATTGTTGCCTGAATACGTAACAGGAGTTTAAACTGTAAATCCGAAATCAAACAGCTGATTACTATCTGACGTCACTGCGGGACTGAATATATAATGAATAATTCTCCATATTTTAACCAAGATAATGTTGAGAAATTAAATATTCCTGTGTGATTCTTTATGACGTGAATTTCATCATTCATTTTCCAGAGCTCGATGTCTCCATGTCGCTAATTAGATTGCCATAACGAGTTGATGTCGCGCATTCACAGGAACTGCGGCTCCACAGAAACCAAGGCAAACCACGAGATGTCGCTGTTTCTCCGGACTGGTGAAAGATTTACACTGAACTTCCTCAGATGTCAGTAGCAAGAGCATTTTGTTTTCCATAAACATGAACGAGAAGGGGAAGAACGTTGGGGGATCATAACCGTGATATAGAGGAAGGTTAAAAGTATATCGGAAAATATGGCAGATTAAATTAAGTACTGAAGATTGTGACTCCCAATAATAAAACACACCTCGTGCACGACATTCCCGCACTGACTACGCGTGTCTCCCAGTCAGATCCAGTTTCGGCATCTCTTAGCTTCCACAGACACCACAACTCCGCCTTTAGCCCCTTCCTGTCACCCAGCGTCTTCCGTACGAGCTGTACCTATTGATCCCCATCTCTCCACCACTGACCATTCCCTCTCACCACGCTGTCTCATTAAATACACCCTTTTTCCACCAGTTCCCAATGACCATACGCCACGTCGCCCTATTAATCTCTGACTCCGCAATCCCTTAACAGTCCCTGCATTGACCAACTCTCACAGCGACGTCTCCACGAACCGCGCACACACATTCAGATCGAATTCCCTTTACTCCTCACGCGGGAAAAACAGCTTCACTGACTCCTCCTCAACACCAGACTCCGCGGCCCCCACCGCCTTCAGCAGCATCCACGGCCTCCACCTCCCCACCAGTCAGCAGGGCCTCCACCTCCCCACCAGTCAGCAGGGCCTCCAGCTCCCCACCAGTCAGCAGGGCCTCCACCTCCCCATCAGTCAGCAGGGCCACCACCTCCCCACCAGTCAGCAGGGCCCACACCTCCCCACCAGTCAGCAGGGTCTCCACCTCCCCACCAGTCAGCACGGCCACCACCTCCCCACCAGTCAGCAGAGCCTTCACCTCCCCACAAGTCAGCAGGGTCTCCACCTCCCCACCAGTCAGCAGGGCCCCCACCTCCCCACCAGTCAGCAGGGCCCACACCTCCCCACCAGTCAGCAGGGCCCCCACCTCCCCAGCAGTCAGCAGGGCCTCCACCTCCCCACCAGTCAGCAGAGCCTCCACCTCCCCACAAGTCAGCAGGGTCTCCACCTCCCCACCAGTCAGCAGGGCCCCCACCTCCCCACCAGTCAGCAGGGCCCACACCTCCCCACCAGTCAGCAGGGCCCACACCTCCCCACCAATCAGCAGGGCCTCCATCTCCCCACCAGTCAGCAGGGCCCACACCTCCCCACCAGTCAGCAGGGCCCACACCTCCCCACCAGTCAGCACGGCCTCCAACTCCCCACCAGTCAGCAGGGCCTCCACCTCCCCACCAGTCAGCAGGGCCTCCAACTCCCCACCAGTCAGCAGGGCCCACACCTCCCCACCAGTCAGCAGGGTCTCCACCTCCACACCAGTCAGCAGGGCCTCCACCTCCCCACCAGTCAGCAGGGCCCACACCTCCCCACCAGTCAGCAGGGCCCCCACCTCCCCAGCAGTCAGCAGGGCCTCCACCTCCCCACCAGTCAGCAGAGCCTCCACCTCCCCACAAGTCAGCAGGGTCTCCACCTCCCCACCAGTCAGCAGGGCCCCCACCTCCCCACCAGTCAGCAGGGCCCACACCTCCCCACCAATCAGCAGGGCCTCCATCTCCCCACCAGTCAGCAGGGCCCACACCTCCCCACCAGTCAGCAGGGCCCACACCTCCCCACCAATCAGCAGTGCCTCCACCTCCCCACCAATCAGCAGGGCCCCCACCTCCCCACCAGTCAGCGGGGCCTCCACCTCACCACCAGTCAGCAGGGCCCACACCTCCCCACCAGTCAGCGGGGCCTCCACCTCACCACCAGTCAGCAGGGCCTCCACGTCCCCACCAGTCAGCAGGGCCCACACCTCCCCACCAGTCAGCAGGGCCTCCACCTCACCACCAGTCAGCAGGCCTCCACCTCCCCACCAGTCAGCAGGGCCCACACCTCCCCACCAGTCAGCAGGGCCTCCACCTCCCCACCAGTCAGCGGGGCCTCCACCTCACCACCAGTCAGCAGGGCCCACACCTCCCCACCAGTCAGCAGGGCCCCCACCGCCTTCAGCAGCATCCACGTCCTCCACCTCCCAACCAGTCATCACGGCCTGTACCTCAACTCCAGAGCCCACGGCCTCCACCTCTCACTCAGCCTCCATAGCCCTCACCTCCGCACCAGCTTCCTCTGACCGAGCGCATTAGCAACAGGTCCTTTGAGCACATTACCCCGGTACCGGAACACAGTCTCTGCACTTCCCTGCGATTACCCACTGACCCCACTCATTCCCGGTTCCCACTGACCCCTCATCGCTCCAACAACCTCGACTGGTTACACCCCTCCCGGTAGATTATCTCTGACAGCATACTTTCTCCACGCTCCAAAGAACTGCTGATCCGCCCAGCAGTTCCCACTGACCCCACATCGCTCCACGCCCCCAATAACCAAAAACTCAACACATCCCACTGACTGCACACCTCGTTCACGTTCCGATTAAGACCACAACTCCCCCACTAGTTCCCAGTGACGCGGCACACTTCTACGTCCCGGATGGGTCCACACATACCCGGTTGTTTCTACTTACGGCCCAAGTCGGAATGTCCCGACACACCTACTAGTTCCCAGTGACGCCACCCTTCCTCCGCGTTACAATTGTCATACAATACGTAGTACAGTACAGTACAGTACGTAATTAAGAAGGCCTATGGGATGCTAGGCTTCATTAACACTGGGATTGTGTTCAATAGTAGAGAGGTCATATTGCAACTCTACAAATCTCTGGTGAGACCGCACTTAGTATATTGTGTTTAATTCTGGTCACCTCATTATAGGAAGGATGTGGAAACTATGGAGAGGGTGCAGAGGAGATTTACCAGGATGTTGCCTGGTTTGGAGAACAAGTCATATGAAGCAAGGTTAGCAGAGCTGGGACTTTTCTCTTTGGAGCGTAGAAGAATGAGAGGGGACTTGATAGAGGTCTACAAGATTATGAGCGGCATAGACAGGGTGGATAGTCAGTACCTGTTTCCCAGGGCACCAACAGCAAGCACCAGAGGGCATATGTACAAAATTAAGGGAAGTTTAGGGGAGACATCAGGGGTAAGTATTTTACACAGAGGTTTGTAAGTGCCTGGAATGACTTGCCAGGGATGGTGGTGGAGGCTAAAACATTAGGGGTACTTAGGAGACTGTTGGACAGGCACATGGATGAAAGAAAAATGGAGGGTTATGGGTTAGTGTGAATTTAGTACTTTTTTTAAAGGATTATATGGGTCGGCACAACATGGAGGGATGAAGGGCCTGTACTTTGCTGTAGTGTTCTATGGTTCTATAGCACCTTCACCATTTCCCACTGCCCTCAAATATTTCCGCGTCACCAGTGATCACAGCCCTCTCCAGCAGACCCCACTCAATGTGATCCGCACATATGGCCCCAATGGCCACAAATCCCAGTTGTTTTCCACTGACTCTACCTCCCCATTTTCCAATACCCACATACGGCCCTCATTCTCGCTGACTCCATTCCTTCCCATCAGCTCATATTGCGACTATGCTTCCCCAGCAGACCCCACAGCTCCCAAGCGTCTGAGATTGACCACAGGCCTCTATTGAACACCACCCAGCTCATATCTCAGCCGTCAGACCCTGAAGCCGTCCTCATACACCCCCTCCCCCGCAAGCACCGCGACTGCATCTCCACTCCCGCACTGGTTTGAAAAGCAAAACAAGATCCGTGTATCTAATCTTGATTCTACGGGCCCATAACCGCACAGCAGCCACTCCCACAGCACCCATCTGACTCCTCACGCTCAGCAGACACCCATTGCTCAACCACCACAGAACCCCACCACCCACTAGAAACATCCACACGAACAGCAACCCAGAGCACCCCCGCACCCCCTGTCATCTAACAGACCGCACACTGTTCCCTCGGGATCCAGTATCTGTGAATCCTCGGGAGGATGCCTTTCGGCATTTGGAACCACCCCCAGTCATCTGACTGACCGCACACTGCTCCCTCGGGATCCAGTATCTGAATCTTTGGGAGAATGCCTTTCGCCAAGTGTGAGATATTGAACTTCGGAAGGTCAAACCAAGGTAGAACGTACAGGAAAAATGCTAGGACACTGAGGAGTGCAGTAGAACAGAGGGATCTGAGAGTACAGATACATAATTCCCTAAAAGTGGCGTCACAAGTAGATAAGGTTGTAAAGGCAGCTTTTGGTATATTGGCCTTTATAAAACAATGTATTGAGTATAAGAGTTGGAATGTTATGGTGAGGCTGTATAAGACATTGGTGAGGCCGAATTTGGAGTATTGTGTGCAGTTCTGGTCACCGAATTACAGGAAGGATATTAATAAGGTTGAAAGAATGCAGGGAAGGTTTACAAGGATGTTGCCGGGGCTTGAGAAACTGAGTTATAGAGAAAGGTTGAACAGGTTAGGACTTTATTCCCTGGAGCGTAGAAGAATGAGGGGTGATTTGATAGAGGTGTAGAAGATTGTGATGGGTATAGATAGATGGAATGCAAGCAGGCATTTTTCCACTGAGTCCAGGGGAGGAAGACAAACAGAGGTCATGGGTTAAGGGTGAAGGGGGAACGCTTGCAGGGAACATTGGGGAAGGTGCTTCTTCACGCAGAGAGTGGTGGGAGTGTGGAATGAGCTGCCAGATGAAGTGGTGAATGCGGGCTCACTTTTGACATTTAAGAAAATCTTGGACAGGTATATGAATGAGAGGGGTTTGGAGGGATATGGCCCAGCAGCAGGTCAGTGGGACTAGGCAGAAAAAATGGTTCGGCACAGCAAAGAAAGGTCAGTTTCTGTGCTTTAATGTTCTATGGTTCTATGGTTCTATGGATACTGGTTTTCCAAAGACTGACCCTCCCTCTTTCTCTCCGTTCCCCATTCGGAATCAGATGATACTCACGCTTATCTCTTTGCTAAACCTGACGTGCTGATGCAGAATGACGCGCGAAGCATCGCGGGATCCAAATGCCGAGAGGCATCCTCCCGAGGATTCACAGATACTGGATCCCGAGGGAGCAGTGTGCGGTCAGTTAGATGACCGGGGGTGGGTCAGAATGCCGAGAGGCATCCTCCCGAGGATTCACAGATACTGGATCCCGAGGGAGCAGTGTGCGGTCAGTTAGATGACTGAGGGTGGGTCAGAAAGCGAAAGGCATCCTCCCTAGGGTTCACAGATACTGGATCCCGAGGGAGCAGTGTGCGGTCAGTTAGATGACTGAGGGTGGGTCCAAATGCCGAAAGGCATCCTCCCGAGGATTCACAGATACTGGATCCCGAGGGAGCAGTGTGCGGTCAGTTAGATGACTGAGGGTGGGTCAGAATGCCAAAAGGCATCCTCCCGAGGATTCACAGATACTGGATCCCGAGGGAGCAGTGTGCGGTCAGTTAGATGACTGAGGGTGGGTCCAAATGCCGAAAGGCATCCTCCCGAGGGTTCACAGATACTGGATCCCGAGGGAGCAGTGTGCGGTCAGTTAGATGACTGAGGGTGGGCCCAAATGCCGAAAGGCATCCTCCCGAGGATTCACAGATACTGGATCCCGAGGGAACAGTGTGCGGTCAGTTAGATGACTGGGGGTGGGTCAGAATGCCGAAAGGCATCCTCCCGAGGATTCACAGATACTGGATCCCGAGGGAGCAGTGTGCGGTCAGTTAGATGACTGAGGGTGGGTCAGAATGCCGAAAGGCATCCTCCCGAGGATTCACAGATACTGGATCCCGAGGGAGCAGTGTGCGGTCAGTTAGATGACTGAGGGTGGGTCCAAATGCCAAAAGGCATCCTCCCGAGGATACACAGATACTGGATCCCGAGGGAGCAGTGTGCGGTCAGTTAGATGACTGAGGGTGGGTCCAAATGCCGAAAGGCATCCTCCCGAGGATTCACAGATACTGAATCCCGAGGGAGCAGTGTGCGGTCAGTTAGATGACTGAGGGTAGGTCCAAATGCTGAAAGGCATCCTCCCGAGGATTCACAGATACTGGATCCCGAGGGAGCAGTGTGCGGTCAGTTAGATGACTGAGGGTGGGTCCAAATGCCGAAAGGCATCCTCCCGAGGATTCACAGATACTGGATCCCGAGGGAGCAGTGTGCGGTCATTTAGATGACTGAGGGTGGGTGAGAATGCCGAAAGGCATCCTCCCGAGGATTCACAGATACCGGATCCCGAGGGAGCAGTGTGCGGTCATTTAGATGACTGAGGGTGGGTGAGAATGCCGAAAGGCATCCTCCCGAGGATTCACAGATACTGGATCCCGAGGGAGCAGTGTGCGGTCAGTTAGATGACTGAGGGTGGGTCAGAATGCCGAAAGGCATCCTCCCGAGGAGTCACAGATACTGGATCCCGAGGGAGCAGTGTGCGGTCAGTTAGATGACTGAGGGTGGGTCAGAATGCCAAAAGGCATCCTCCCGAGGAGTCACAGATACTGGATCCCGAGGGAGCAGTTTGCGGTCAGTTAGATGACTGAGGGTGGGTCAGAATGCCAAAAGGCATCCTCCCGAGGATTCACAGATACTGGATCCCGAGGGAGCAGTGTGTGGTCAGTTAGATGACTGAGGGTGGGTCCAAATGCCAAAAGGCATCCTCCCGAAGAGTCACAGATACTGGATCCCGAGGGAGCAGTGTGCGGTCAGTTAGATGACTGAGGGTGGGTCCAAATGCCGAAAGGCATCCTCCCGAGGATTCACAGATACTGGATCCCGGGGGAGCAGTGTGTGGTCAGTTAGATGACTGAGGGTGGGTCCAAATGCCGAAAGGCATCCTCCCTAGGATTCACAGATACTGGATCCCGAGGGAGCAGTGTGCGGTCAGTTAGATGACTGAGGGTGGGTCCAAATGCCGAAAGGCATCCTCCCGAGGATTCAGAGATACTGGATCCCGAGGGAGCAGTGTGCGGTCAGTTAGATGACTGAGGGTGGGTGAGAATGACAAAAGGCATCCTCCCGAGGATTCACAGATACTGGATCCCGAGGGATCAGTCTGCGGTCAGTTAGATGACTGGGGGTGTCTCCAAATGCCGAAAGACATCCTCCCGAGGATTCAGAGATACTGGATCCCGAGGGAGCAGTGTGCGGTCAGTTAGATGACTGGGGGTGTGTCCAAATGCCGAAAGACATCCTCCCGAGGATTCAGAGATACTGGATCCCGAGGGAGCAGTGTGCGGTCAGTTAGATGACTGGGGGTGTGTCCAAATGCCGAAAGACATCCTCCCGAGGAGTCACAGATACTGGATCCCGAGTGAGCAGTGTGCGGTCAGTTAGATGACTGAGGGTGGGTCCAAATGCCGAAAGGCATCCTCCCGAGGATTCAGAGATACTGGATCCCGAGGGAGCAGTGTGCGGTCAGTTAGATGACTGAGGGTGGGTCCAAATGCCGAAAGGCATCCTCCCGAGGATTCACAGATACTGGATCCCGAGCGAGCAGTGTGCGGTCAGTTAGATGACTGAGGGTGGGTCAGAATGCCGAAAGGGATCCTCCCGAGGGTTCACAGATACTGGATCCCGAGGGAGCAGTGTGCGGTCAGTTAGATGACTGAGGGTTGGCCGAAATGCCGAAAGGGATCCTCCCGAGGGTTCACAGATACTGGATCCCGAGGGAGCAGTGTGTGGTCAGTTAGATGACTGAGGTTGGGTCCGAATGCCGAAAGGCATCCTCCCGAGGATTCACAGATACTGGATCCCGAGGGAGCAGTGTGCGTTCAGTTAGATGACTGGGGTTAGGTGAGAATGCCGAAAGGCATCTTCCCGAGGGTTCACAGATACTGGATCCCGAGGGAGCAGTGTGCGGTCAGTTAGATGACGAGTGTAGGTCAAAATGCCGAAAGGCATCCTCCCGAGGATTCACAGATACTGGATCCCGAGGGAGCAGTGTGCGGTCAGTTAGATGACGAGTGTAGGTCAAAATGCCGAAAGGCATCCTCCCGAGGATTCACAGATACTGGATCCCGAGGGAGCAGTGTTCGGTCAGTTAGATGACTGGGGGTGGGTCAGAATGCCGAAAGGCATCCTCCCGAGGATTCACAGATACTGGATCCCGAGGGAGCAGTGTGCGGTCAGTTAGATGACTGGGGGTGGGTCAGAATGCCGAAAGGCATCCTCCCGAGGATTCACAGATACTGGATCCCGAGGGAGCAGTGTGCGGTCAGTTAGATGACTGAGGGTGGGTGAGAATGCCGAAAGGCATCCTCCCGAGGATTCACAGATACTGGATCCCGAGGGAGCAGTGTGTGGCCAGTCAGATGACTGGGGGTGCGGGTGTGCTCTGGGTTGCTGTTTGTGTGGTTGTTTCTGGCGGCTGGTGGGGTTCTGTGGTTGTTGAGCAATGGGCGTCTGCTGAGCGTGAGGAGTCAGATGGGTGCTGTGGGAGTGGCTGATGTGCAATAATGGGCCCGTAGAATCAAGATTATATACATGGATCTTGTTTTGCTGGTCAGGCCGGTGCGGGAGCGGAGATGCAGTCGCTGTGCTTGTGGGGGAGGTGGTGTATGAGGACAGCTTCAGGGTCTGACAGCTGAGATATGGGCTGGGTGTGTGTTCAATAGAGGACTGTGGTCAGTGTTAAATGCCTGGGAGCCGTGGAGTCTGCTGGGGAGGAATAGTCGCAGTGTGAGTTGATGGGGAGAAGTGGAGTCAGCGAGAATATGGGCGGTATGTGGCCATTGGAAAATGAGGAGGTAGGAGTCAGTGGAAATCCATGTAGTGAGGGTTATGACCATTGGGGCCGTGGAGCGATGTGGGGTCAATGGGAACTGCTGGGCGGATCAGCTGTTCTTTGGAGCGTGGAGAAAGTATGTTGTCAGAGATAATCTACCGGGAGGGGTGTAACCAGTCGAGGTTGTTGGAGCGGTGTGGAGTCAGTGGGAACTTCGGGAATGAGTGGGGTCAGTGGGTAATCGCAGGTAGGAACAGAGACTGTGTTCCGGTGCGGAGGTAATGGGCTCAAAGGTGCTGTTGCTAATGCGCTCGGTCAGAGGAAGCTGGTGCGGAGGTGCGGGCTATGGAGGCTGGCTGAGCGTTAGAGGCCGTGGACGCTGGTGTTGTGGTGGAGGACGTGGTGACTGGTGGGAGGTGGAGGCCGTGAATGCTGCTGAAAGCCTTGGAGGCCGTGGAGGCTGGTGTAGAGTTGGAGTCAGTGAGGATGGTGGGACCGCGTGAGGATTAAAGGGAAATCGATCGGAATGTGTGTGCGCGGTTAGTGGAGACGTTGCTCGAGAGTTGCTCAATGTTGGGATTGTTGAGAGATGGCGGAGTCAGAGATTAATAGGGCGGCGCGGCCACAGGGGTGCATCTTGTTGGGATCTGATGAGACCACTGGGAAAAGCTGATGGGAAGGATCAAAGTCATTGCCATGTGTCGATCGCGAAAGGGCGGGTTCAGAAGGAGGGCTCAGGCAGGCGGTGTCTGGTGTTGCAGTGTGTGTAAAACTTGTGGGGGTGCCCGTGACTTGAATGCGACGGGCCTGTGCTGATGGAATTGACTCAGTGGGTTTTCGTGTGGGAGGTTTGGGTTCAGGAGGAGTGGTTGTTGAGGGGACGTGTGGTCATTGGGAACTAGTGGAAAAAGGATGTGTTCAATGAGACAGCGTGGTGAGGGAATGGTCAGTGGTGGAGAGATGGGGGGTCAATAGGTACGGAAGGCGCTGGGTGACAGGAAGGGGCTAAAGGCGGAGTTGTGGTGTCTGTGGAAACTAAGAGATGCCGAAACTCGGTCCCAGTAGGTACTGTGAGACACGTGGATTAAGTGCAAGAATGTTGTGCACGAGGCGTGTTTTATTATTGGGAGTCACAATCTTCAGTATTTAATTTAATCTGACATATTTTCTGATATTCCTTTAGCCTTCCTTTATATCACGGTTATGATCCCCTAAAGTTCTTCCGCTCCTCGTTCATGTTTATGAAAAACAAAATGCTCTTGCTACTGACATCTGAGGAAGTTCAGTGTAAATCTTTCACCAGTCCGGAGAAACAGCGACATCTTGTGGTTTGATTTTGTTTCTGCGGAGCCGCAGTTCCTGCGACTGCGCGGCATCAACTCGTTATGACAATCTAATTATCGACAGGGAAACATCGAGCTTTGAAAAATGAATGATGAAGTTCACGTCACACAGAATCACACAGGAATATTGAATTAGCTTGTTAACGGAATCTTGGTTAAAAAATGGAGAATTATTAATTATGCATTCAGTCCCGCAGAAACATCAGGTATAAATCACCTGTTTTGATTTTGGATTTACAGGTTAAACTCTAAGAACAGGTGTGGAGGACTTAACAAACATGTGGTATGTCGTTGAAACAGAACAGACCATTCAAACCCTCGAATAAGAATTAAGCCATTCCGTCAATCCATTCTGCTCCGCTATTCCATTTTGAGTGATTTGTTATCCTTTTCAAACCTATTCTCCTGCCATATTCCGAAAACTTTTGACGCCCTGATTAACCAAGAAACTACAAATCTCCGGCTGAAATGTACCTAATGACGTGACCAGGAGAGCAGGCTGTGCCAATGAATTCCGCTCCCTGGCGAAATGAAAAATTAAATCCTCATCTGTGTTCCAAATGAAGGTCCCTCAATCAGAAGCCGTGCTGACCGTTCGTAGGCTCCCCACTGTTGGAAAACTCCTCTCCATATCTCCTGTGTCAGGGCATTGCAGCATTCCAAAAGTTTCAATCAAATCCCCGCTCGTTCTGCTGAACTCCAGCGGGTACAGACCCAGAGATATCAATTCACAGTGATTGCTTACAACCCGGCACCTTGCCACACCGGACGCAGCAAACAGCTCACAGTTCAGTTCCATCACCGCACAGCATTCTGCGGAAATGAATGAACAACCGGAATGTACGAAACAGGAAGTCACTGGCGCTGTGAAGCATTTCGCAAACTGCTGCATTATCATGCCGTGACACCAGCAACATGGAGATTACATGGAGTGCCCGCCATAATAATGGCTCGAACTCAGTGTGGGAATGGTGAAGATATATGTGGAATGTATAAAACGTAAAGTCCTTTAACTTGCTTCTAATATTCTGATGTTGACATCATTACCGTGAAGGGCCAGAGTTGTAAAAGTGCTATAGCACGGTCAACTTGTATTTATTGTATAAAATACCGACAGGACAAAATGAAATGTGTACCGACGTGGTGTCAAATTATAGACAAGTAGGGCCGAGCAAAATCATATCTGATCGGTGCACTGGGGCTCCGGCGTTCGCTGAAACTAGATACCTTCAGCCAGACAGAAAAATAGAGACAATAAGTCTCCCAGCAACGGACTAATATAGTCGGCAGAGCGGAAATTTAACTGAAGGGAAATCTCCAAACCTGAGAGAAAGAGAATGGATGTAGGGATTTGCAGACTCGGCCAGGTCACTCCAAAGGTTTAGATAATGGGCACTTCCACAATGGATCTGTGTGTTTGTAATACCGGATATTAGAGTGATTTAATGTGCAAGGTAAAATACATTTTACAGAAGAGAAATTATCCGAGCAATCGAATCTATAATAGAAAAATAAATGTTTTTCTTCTGAAATAACGAAAAGACAGAACTGCTGGGAGAAGTAACGTTTTCAGGGAGTTCAATTCATCAGTATGCTTGTAGAGCGGGTCTGATTATATTTCGGAATTGATTAATTATTTGACCCTTTCAACTGAGCGGTACAGGCTTCTAAAACATTTCAAAACTAACACAGCTGGGGAAAGCAGAAGAACTTTCACCTGCTCTCTGAATTTTGTCTGGGTCACACTGTAGATAAATGTATTTGTGCAGCTGCTGAAATTCTGAATCACAGAACCCCAAAACTGTGCCTGAAAAAGCCGAATAGACGTTTCCAGGTCGGTGTAGAGGCATCGCATGAGAATGAAGACCAGAGTGGTTGTCGCCCAACAGAGAAGGAAACTCGCCGACAGGCTGAAGAGCAGAATGATGGATTGTCTCCGACTCTCCATCTCCAGATCTCGCGGTTTCCCGCAATTTCCCCGTCCCTTCAGCTCCCTACGGACTCTGCTCGCAGCCAGTGTCTGTATGACGGTCAGAGCATTGATTGTCAAAATGAGGAAGAAGGGAAGTAACGGATTCAACAGACGGTCCATCCAATAAAACCCCTCAAACGATGGCGAGAAAGGCACTACAGGTCTACTGAAACAAATCCAATTACCCCTCACCAACAACGCTATTCTTTCCATATACATGAAATAAAATGGTATGTTTTTAAAAAAGAAACCGAGCGATAGTGCGCCCATCACCATACCCGCAATTCTGGGGGCTGCAGTATTTTGCTTTAAAAGTGGGCGAGCAAATGACCACAAAGCGATCGAAAGTGAAAGCGACAGTAAACCACACGGAACAGTCAACGGTCATGTGACACAGGACGTAATGGACAAGGCAGAACGGAGCGTTGTCCAGGACTCCGTAATTAAATCTGTATGCTCGACGCATCTGGTAGAACAGGACTTCGATAATCACCACCATTAGATCCGCTGCAGCCATCGCCACCAGGTACCGCGTGACGCATTTGGAGAGACCGCAGTTTCCTCGGCAGAGAATGATGATCGCCACAAGGTTAACTGCAGTGAGACAAAAAAGACCAAAAATAAGATTAAAAAAAAATCCAACACATTTTGCGTGGAAATACAGCCATGATCTGTTCGCTTGAAGTAAAATCCGTTGTTCATCTCTGCTGGACATTATCAGTGGAAGTAAAGAATACCTGTGTTTTTGCGGTTTGTTTGAAAGCCTGACCGCAGCACAAAGCGCTTTACAGGAGCACCTGCTGCTTTGTCTCCTCACGTTCACCGATGCAGCACCGATGAGTAGAGTCCAAGAATGATAGGTCACAGAAACGCTCCCTTCGGCCCATATCTCCATGCCGACCGGCACGGCCATCTGAGCTGATCGCGTTCTTTCGCTTTTGGATCACATCTCTCTAAGGCTTTCGCATTTCTCAAACTGTCCAGGTGTATTTTAAATATTGTTAATGACACTCTATCGCCCATTTCCTTTGTCAGGCTGTTCAATACACAGAGCAACCTCTGTGGTAGAAAAAGTCGCTCGGAATCCAGCTACATTTCTGCCCTCTGATCTTAAATCTACCCCCTTTGTTCACGATTACCCAACCACACGGAGATGAATGACTGTATCTATACATTATCATAGCTTTATGCATCTTTATTAAGCCATCCGCGAATTGCCTGCCTGAAAGAATAAAATGCCTTCTGCCGAACCTCTCCCTGTAACTCAAGCCCTGGAGTTCAGGCAGCATCTTTACATTCCGTTCAGCGTACATCTGCCTTTCCTATAGCAGGGCGACCAAAACTGTTCACAGAACTACAAGCGCGGTATCTCCAAGGAGAGGGGTAGCGTAATTGAAGTGCGCATCTACGCTTCTTTCTAGAGACTTTAGTTATTACTCGATTGCAAGTTCAGATTCTGAAACCAAGATCTCGCACCCCAGCAACCTTTGTTTTCTTTTACTGATTCAGGGACAAACCATTTCTCTGAGCAGAACACGGTTTGAAATGTGCTCGGCACTTGTAATGTTTGTTTTATATGTAATATCCATGTCAAACAATGATAAAACACAACACAACACAGATAAATGCTGTCAGGCAGTCACCTCTGACAGGGAGTATGCCAAAGTGAAATGTTCTGACTGAACGGCGTTGGCGGTTTCTGTCTTTATTGTGACCATTTCTGACAGTGTTGCAACCTGAAATAATGACAACGCAATTAGGTTGAAGCTCTAAAATGTTTCAATGTAAATGTGGTACATTTTGAATTTTGCACATTTATAGATTATATTCAGTAATACAGTTAATTTCATGGTATTTCATAATTATATTAGCAATGATTTCAAAAAAGTATTTACAGAGTGACCCATTTCAGTTCTGGCGCAGCTGCGTACACGCGCATCTGCGAGGGAACAGTGCTGACACCGAGGAACATAGATCAGAATTTGAGATTGGAAAAACTTGGGAATTGTCAAAGAGTAGAAAATGGAGCGTCCTTTAATTGAACAGTGCTGGGAGGGGGAAATAGAAGGGGAACATGAGTTTACCTTTCAGAAAGAGGGAAGAGAAATTCTTGGTGAAAATTGGTAAATTTCCAGTTGGGCGCTCAGCCGCTGGAAGATGCGTGCGCGAGTGATTGAGGAGCGACAAGAGTCTCTGGATCACAGCCGTGGCGGCGCATCGTTTATGGTGAAATGGAATCCTACCGCACGGCCACGCCGTTGGAATTCCTGTCTTTAGACGAGTCTCTTTCACCCTTCCCTAACAAGCCGGCCTCAGTGACGAAGCACACGACACTACTAAGTTGCTGTAAAGCCTCATTTGTGTCACAAATGTCCTTTAGGGATGGAAAATATTCACCTTTATCTGGATTTTATGTGACTGTAGACCCAAGAATGCTGCGAATTGTTACGTTAATCATCCGATCGGGAAAATTAGAGAGACGGTAATAATATCAGAATTGCCTGTGATGCTCACTTCCCGTGAACCTGAACCAGAAAAGGGAACAAAATTTCACAAGTTGAAATCAAAGATATTTCCTGCCAGTTTAAACTTTAATCTTCTGCTCACGTGACAGGGTTGGAAGGAATGAGGTCCGCTAATGACGGGAGGTTTTGCTGGACATGGGTTGTTTGTACTGTGTCTGTACAATTCGAGGTCTCACGTCACAAATGAGAAGACTACGGGCAGTTCCAGTGAAAAGTCTGCATGAACCAGGTTAAAATATTAACAGGGCGCAGGAGATTGAGAGGAACGAGACGACATTTTAGGGATTTTTAATAAACACCGATTAAAATCACATCAGCAGTAGCTGAGAGCGGCTGGAGGTCTGTGCTTCCGTATAAGTAATCGAAAGGCACTTACCCGGGATGCCGACAATTGTAATCACTGTGTAACAAATAGCCCTCTCTTCTAGCATTGTTAATCCAAGGCTGTTAGTATTTGCAATTGTTTTCGGAATATTCCCAATTTCTAAATATCATAAAAGTTGTAAATCGCCACTAAGTAAACTCAAACAGTTATAACAAAGCCCAGAGAGCAAATTTCTTTTACGCCTGCAAAGTAAAACCCTTCACCGATCACACGTTGTTGAGAGTCCACCGCGTCTGGATGTTTCCCTCCTAAATGTAGCTCAAGCACAGAATGGCATTATTTTATAGAATAATCGGTTACTAATGATGAAAACAACTTGTACATTACTACTATTTACTACTAATAATTACTACTAAGTAGCAATTATTTCTCTGTTTTAGCGAACCATAATGCCAATGGGGAAATAACACGCCTTATTTCATTGAACTGAAAACAACACCAGTCTTGAAGCCTCAAGGGACGGCTAACGCTGGGACTACATCACCTTTGCCCAGTAACTCGTTTTATTGCACATGTTAAATACAGCAAAATAATACAGAAAGACATGGCAAAAGTAAGGGCAAACAAATGAGGTAACAGCAAATTTCACTTTTGCCCAATAACAAGCCTTATTGCATTTCGTTGTAGCTGTCGTCACTTTCATCGGTGAAGACACAGCGGATGCAGGAACTGTTTCCAGTGTCACCCCTCTGTGGGAGAGGGGAAGATGTTGTGCAGTGGGGCATTGGGGCAACCCGGTGGTCTGTGTGTCCGTGTGTATTGCTATTGTAGTGGCTGTGAAGCTGGTATTGTGGCGGTGAAAAGTACTCGGGGTGAGCCATCATATTACTCATCACTGCAAATCCCTCTGCAACAGAGTTAGTTAGTTTTTCAATGTTCGTCATCAGTCGGGTCACACTATCCGTGAACTCCCAGTCGGTTGCCTCCATACGCTCCGGTATTTGTTTTTTTTTTTAACTCCTCCTGCGCGAGAGCCAACAGCTGTCCATCGTTTGACAATTTCCTTTTAAGTTTTTCTAGTCGCACCAACGCGCCCCAAATCATTCACGGTGAGATTCGACACCAAACATGTCGCTTGAGTACGGAAATGCGTCCGACGCATGCCAGGGGTAAGATATGTTAAAGTGCCGGGGTTCGGACTGAGCTTAAGTTACCATTCAATGTATTTTAGTTACCTATTTAAGAACGTTTTAAAAGCTATTTATTAATGCTTTTTGAGAGGGTGATTTTAGATGTATATCATATTTATACTGAGTTAAGTATTGTATGTAATTAGTTTTGCTACAATAAGTGTATGGGAAATTGGAAAAAAATGTTGAATTTCCCCATGGGGATGAATAAAGTATCTATCTATCTATCTATCTATCTATCTATCTATCTATCTATCTATCTATCTATCTATCTATCTATCTATCTATCTATCAGTAGGAGGAAATTCGCCCAAATAACCATTTTAATGTGGACGGAGGTACTTTCAAAAACGCCTGGTGTGGACGCCTATCGTTTTTACACGAAACCGGCGTTTTCAATATTATCCGGTATAATGTGGACGTAGCCTATGATTCACTTACTTTGCTACGGTGACTTTTTCCTGGATATGATACATTGACATTAATGTTTTGTTTTTTTGGCGCAAACCCTCACTGTTTGCACTGTTACCGGAGTCAGTCGCAAACACAGATGTTGGCAAGTATGCGGCGCGAAATGCAAATCAATGACCCCAGCATTACAGACATTGTCCGCTGCTGTACCAGAGCGAGAGAAAACATAGAAAGCATTGTATCAACATCAGTGTAAATGCAAATAAGTACCAGTAAAGATATTACAGAGACACCAGGTTGGATTTCAGAAAGAAATTGATACAGGGAAAAAGTGCGTATTGAGCTGCTAAAGTTATGTATGTAAGTGTGTACCTCTAATATATCTTATAACGTATCTGTATAAAATTTCCTACTCGTTCTGTGGATTTTGAAACGATGAAGTAACGGACAACGCCGATGTTGAATCCACCTGAGGAACAGTGAGACGCTGAACTTCTGCGGTGCGCAATTCGCTGTAGGAATACAATGGGCTGATAAGGCTGCCATTCACTGTCCTGTGGGGTACGAGCGCAACCATCCACACGTTTCTCCCTGGTGTGAATAGCGGCATAATTTAACAAAATACTTTCTGCCATCTATAGATTCCAAACCGATTCTTCTCATGGTTGAACGTAAAAATGCCCGTGTTCTTGGCATTATCTTCGCGGTGCCGTGCGGAAAATGAGTATCATCACATGTATTAAATTATTTGTCGATCTCCTAGTTCATGCCTTTCTCCTCCCAGTCGGAACGCATTGAACCCGATATTTCACGGTTGAGTCAGTATATCGATTAAGAGATTGAAGAGACAAAACCGACATTGAAAGAGCTGCAACGGCATGTTGTAGAAACAAGGATTATTCACAGCAGAATGAAAGAAGAAGAACAATAGATTGTGAGAACAGAGTAATAGGCCAGTCTGCCAGAGAAAGGAAAGGATTGAGCATGCAGTTGGCTACAAGGTGAAAATGAAGAGAGGGTTACAGTGCTACCGTGTGAGAGTGTAGGTTTCACTCTGTATCTGTCAGTCTCTGCTACAGTGTGAGAGTGTGGGTTTCATTCTGTATCTGTCAGTCATTGTTACAGTGTGAGAGTGTGGGTTTCATTCTGTATCTGTCAGTCTCTGCTACAGTGTGAGAGTGTGGGTTTCATTCTGTATCTGTCAGTCTCTGCTACAGTGTGAGAGTGTAGGTTTCACTCTGTATCTGTCAGTCTCTGCTACAGTGTGAGAGTGTGGGTTTCATTCTGTATCTGTCAGTCTTTGCTACAGTGTGAGAGTGTGGGTTTCATTCTGAATCTGTCAGTCTTGTTACAGTGTGAGAGTGTGGGTTTCATTTTTTATTTTTCTGCCTGGGCTTCACCGTAAAGGGTGCCGTCTCAGTCCTTTACTGTGAGACTCTGATTCAGTCTGAGCGAGTGTATTTTTTTTTTCATTTTTCCCGCTGTTCCGTGAACCCTGTAAATACTCTTAAAATAGACTCTGTATTCCATGAGCTATTTTTAGAACACGAGTCTCCTGCTGTCGGTTTATGTTATAATTGTGAGATGGACAGTGCACTAATGAATGATGACGGCTGCATCCAGCAGTACATTCAACGTCGTAGAGTCATATGGCAAACAGACTATTCGTTACTCAACCACTTAGAGCCAATTGAGCAGCACGTGATCTGTAACTTTCTGTGGTTTGGCAAACCAACCTCTTAAATGTTAAATGCAAATAATCAAATTAAGTAAACTCATTAATTTATATAAATAAGTGAGTAATTAAATTAATAATTTGATTGAAATAAGACCAACCGAGGTAGAGCGTTTCATGTTCCAGCATAATTTATATGAATACATTTCCTCTCAGCAATTCCAAATTGTTATCTTCACCGTGTATCTGCTCTCTTATGTTTGCCGATTCTGTCACATTTTCCTCAATGTGCACTAGACCATGAATCTATTCGAGTTATGTCCAACTCATAAATAATATAACATTCATTTCGGATTTCTTATGATAACTTCATACTTGTCTGCAAATGTCATTCATTTTCCTTTGATAAATGTGTGTCTCCGTTTTTCTGCGCAGCACTGAGAGAGTTTCTGAATAGGAATGCGAGGGAAGGTCAGGCTTCACATTTGGAATACTCCAAGTTCCACATTGCAGCATCCGGTTCATTGATGACGCCCTGAGAATTTTGCGTCACTGGTTACGTCACAGCTCATCCGGGAATGTTCCGCTCGTCAGGGATAAGGTGGACGGAAGAGAAGGCTCCTGTGTTGCAAGACACCGTGTCCTATATGACATAGTGCTGAAGAACGAGATGAATGGAGGAGAATGGATAGCTGATAATTAATAGATTGATATTACAATCTGAACCCGTCAGCTGGAGATGTTGGGATCCTGGGAACAGTACAGCACAGGAACAAGCCGTTTGACTCTGTACTTCTGCGCTGAACAACATACCAAATGAGGTTAAACTCTGATGACAGTACATGAACCATCTCCCTTCATTCACTGCATACTCATGTGCTTTGATTGAATATTTACCGTTATGGGAAGCTAGAGGTTATATCTC
This sequence comes from Hemitrygon akajei, assembly GCF_048418815.1. NCBI lineage: Eukaryota > Metazoa > Chordata > Chondrichthyes > Myliobatiformes > Dasyatidae > Hemitrygon > Hemitrygon akajei. The sequence continues at coordinate 608,035 of NW_027331966.1, forward strand.
AAAAGATGGCAAACCAGTACCATCAGCTCCCATGTTGATGTAAATATTTGAGAAGGGAAGTGGAAACACTTATGGATTAAACAAAAAGGTGAAGGCTCAGTTACAGACTTCCCCGGAAGGGAGCAGGAAGGCTGGTGAGTTCGCCAAACTAGAATCAAGCTGGGTGGTGAAAGGGAATCCAGATGCAGAGGTAGGGATGACAGAGAAACCAGCAAACTGTACAGATATAGACTTTGCAATGACACAGTAACAGGATCAGGAGTTAGCAAAGGTAAAAAGAGGCGAGAAATCTGAAGAGTTTGGGAAACATCCAGGGGTATAAGCACGGAATGGGATTGTAATTAATAATAGTAAATTTGTAGTGCCGGAAAGGAAAAGAAACGAAGAGATGTATTGGCACCATAGCAATTGTGAGCATCAAGGTTCAGATAGAACTATGGAACAGTTGAAGAATCTGTGCTGGTGGCCGAAATTGCGATGAGATGTACAATATTATTGTAAGGATTGTTTGATTTGTGCCTAGTGATAACATAGATAACTCGGCTAGAGAAGCAGTCTTCAGACACGTCCCGTAGAAGGACCACGTGTTAATTTGAATGTTTATTTTGTTGCATCTTCACCTCCATCCCCTGGAGGACTGAAATATATCCTCGGGATAGTGGGTGCGTTCACGAAGTGGATAGAGGCTTGCGCAACTAGATCATGAAAACCGCTGATGTTATAGCCAGCATTTTGTCCGAGAGAGTTTTTCCCCGTTGGGGATTGCCAAGGACCCTAGAATCAGATCAAGGTCCCCGCTACACCGCAGAGGTGACACGAAATCTAGTGAAACTGTCTGGGGTAAAACGGAAGTTCCATATGCCCTATCGACCACAGTATCGATTGTTGAACGGATGAAATGGACTTTAAAGACGATGTTGTCTAAAATGGCTAAACGACTCCTGGGTCACTGTCTTACGCTATGTTCTTATGATAGTCCTCGCCACAGAAGCATCCTTTCCTGCATTTACACGTTTTAAGTGGACGATCGGGAGAAAAGCTAAAGGGTTAGTATTCCTGCTTGGCTACATTTATCACAGACCGAGTATAATACATTGGAAAGGACATTTGCAAGCAGAAATTAATTGACTGCATTAAGGAGGTCCATTATGATGCCGTCCATAATATAACCATATAACCATATAACAATCACAGCACGGAAACAGGCCATTCCGGCCCTCCTAGTCCGTGCCGAACTCTTAATCTCACCTAGTCCCACCTGCACGCACTCAGCCCATAACCCTCCACTCCTTTCCTGTCCATATACCTATCCAATTTTACCTTAAATGACACAACTGAACTGGCCTCTACTACTTCGACAGGAAGCTCATTCCACACAGCTATCACTCTCTGAGTAAAGAAATACCCCCTCGTGTTTCCCTTAAACTTTTGCCCCCTAACTCTCAAATCATGTCCTCTCGTTATTATTTCCCCTACTCTCAATGGAAACAGCCTATTCACGTCAACTCTATCTATCCCTCTCAAAATTTTAAATACCTCGATCAAATCCCCCCTCAACCTTCTACGCTCCAATGAATAGAGACCTAACTTGTTCAACCTTTCTCTGTAATTTACGTGCTTAAACCCAGGTAACATCCTAGTAAATCGTCTCTGCACACTCTCTCTAATTTATTGATATCTTTCCTATAATTCGGTGACCAGAACTGTACACAATATTCCAAATTTGGCCTTACCAATGCCTTGTACAATTTTAACATTACGAAACATAACGAAAGAAACGGCAGAGTGAAGATTGTTTCGAGGTGCGAGCAAAACGGCGGGTGTTGGAAATAGGACAGAAAGTTATGATGTCATTGCATCAGCCGAGCCCCTTTACACCTTCCACATTTGTCGACACAGAGCCAGTCCATCAGTATATCGAATCCAGACCGCTCCAAACAAGTTGGGGTGGTATCATGTTAACCAACTCAAACCCCTTGGAGATAGTCAATGACCTCTAGTAGCTGAGTTCCAGAAAACCTATTGTCAATGGGATGCTCTGCTCCGAGATGAGATTATCCTGTTAGATTTACGTTTCAGGCAATCGACGGTGATGTGGATGAAGGCGTCGTTGCCCCCTCAGTGAGTTGGGTGACTACTTCCATTTTGTACCCGGAGGATCGAGACAGTTCACATCTCTGCACTCGCCCGAGCCAAAACGGAGACACCGGAAGAGAGAAACAGATGGGAGAACGTGTTGGTTGCGTGGTCTTTTGGAAATAAAGTGGGTGATAATTTAACTGATATGAATGGATTTTAACAAGGCTTAAATCTATCCATGGTAGGACCATTCATAATGTCAGAAGGTTTGACATTCAGGGAAAGTTGGCTGATGGATTCTGACCCGACGCCCACAGAAGACAGAGGATAGTTGTAGATGGAGCGTTTTCTCCCTGGATTTTGGTGACAGGTGTCCTGCAGAGATCTGTTCTGAGACCGCCAGCTTTTTGTGTTTTATGAGCGATTTGGATGAGGAGGTGGTAGGGTATTTTATTGTGGTTTCAATGATGTGGAGGTTTGTGGAATTATGGATAGTATAGAAGTTTGTCACAGATTACAACAGGACAGTGACAGGACGCAGAGCCGCGCTGAGAAGTTACAGATGGTGCTCAACCCGAAAGGTACGAAGTGATTCTCTTTGGAAGGATGAATTTGAAGGCAGAGGTGATACTTTCTAGGGTCAACCGAGGGCCGCACATTAACATGAGTTCCACAATGGAAACAGTGTGGTGAGACTTTCCCCAATAAGCCGAGGGACGCTTATCGGTACGAGTATCACAATAGGCTCGGAGCGGTGCACTGCAGGAGCAGAAGGAAGTGTGATTGACAGCTGAGCTTAAACGCATCCTGTGTTCTGTACATTCATATAGTGACGCTCGAAAGGCAATATACCTGACAGTAAATCAGGAGGAGAAAAATGACAACTTAAGGAGTACATTCAGATTGGAGGGATCCGACTAGTGGTGTCCCATAAGGATCCGATCCTGGACCTCTACTTTTCGTGATTTTTATTAACGGCCTGGATGTGGGGGTAGAAGGTTGGGATGGTAAGTTTGCAGACGACACAAAGGTTGGCGGTGTTGTAGATTGTGTAGAGGATTGTCGAAGATTGCAGGGAGACATTGATAGGATGCAGAAGTGGGCTGAGAAGTGGCAGATGGAGTTCAACCCGGAGAACTGTGAGGTGGTACACTTTGGAAGGACAAACTCCAAGGCAGAGTACAAAGTAAATGACAGGATACTCGGTAGTGTGGAGGAGCAGAGGGATCCGGAGTTACATGTCCACAGATTCCTGAAAGTTGCCTCACAGGTAGATGGGGTAGTTAAGAAAGCTTATGGGTTGTTAGCTTTCATAAGTCGAGGGATAGAATTTAAGAGACGCGATGTAATGACGCAGCTCTATAAAACTCGAGTTAGGCCACACTTCGAGTATTGTGTCCAGTTCTGGTCGCCTCAGTATAGGAAGAATATGGAAGCATTGGAAAGGGTACAGAGAAGATCTACTAGGATGATGCCTGGTTAAGAGAGTATGGATTATCATCAGAGATTAAGGGAGCTAGGGCTTTACTCTTTAGAGGGAAGGAGGATGAGAGGAGACATGATAGAGGTGTACACGATATTAAGAGGAATAGATAGAGTGGACGGCCAGCGCCTCTTCCCCAGAGCACCACTGCTCAGTACAAGAGGACATGGCTTTAAGGTAAGGGGAGGGAAGTTCAAGGGGGATATTAGAGGATGGTTTTTCACTCAGAGAGTGGTTGGTGCGTGGAATGCACTGCCTGAGTCAGTGGTGGAGGCAGATGCACTAGTGAAGTTTAAGAGATTACTAGACAGGTCTATGGAGGAAGTTAAGGTGGGGAGTTATATGGGAGGCAGGGATTGAGGGTTGGCACAACATTATGGGCCGAAGGGCCTGTGATGTGCTGTACTATTCTATGTTCTATGTAATGGCAAATAATATCACAGTCTGGAAACCTGCAGATTGTTCACAGATTTCACTTGTTACATTTGTTCAAAGACAGAATGGATGGAAAAATAGTGATAGTATTGTGGCAGGTTCGAGAATATCTCTAAAGTTAAACAGACTACATCGCACGTCACGGATATGAGGTGGTCAAGTCATTCACTGAGAGAGGGCAGGTTCCTGCCGAACGGCCCATGTGTGCGTTGGAAAACATTGTTCTTCAAACTGTCCACAGCCCTCGCTAATTTCCCAAGGACACGTTCCATTTTCGTTCACAGGTCTCTGGAATATCGCTGTGGATCTTTTAAAGTGTTTGGAGGAATATGGGCAGTGTATTTTATTGTAACACATGTCAGCTGTCACTGTGATTTCCATCGCTCAAACCCCCGGAATGATTGGAACGAATGAAACAACAGAATGAACGAATAAGAAGTGTTTTATACCCTTTAATAAAGAAGTGTTCTCCATTTCACCGACCAGAACCAACTTCGTCCCTCAATTTCAGAAGCGAATGTGTTCCGTCAAATGTTACAAAATAAATCGACTTCAAGATGAATGCCTACTTTGAAAGCAACACAGATATAAAAAATATCCTATTTAAATAGCTGAAGCCATGTATCATGGAAAATAACATGGAAAATTCACATCATATTTTGTTTTAACGAACGAAAAGATGAATGACTGTTCCCCGTTAATAGAGAAGTCTTCTTCATTTCAGCCGCCAGCTCCTTCCCACAATTTCAGAAGCGAATGTGCACGATCAAATATTACAAGATAAATTGACTTCAAGATGAATGCCTGTTTTAAAGCAAAAATGATATAAAATTATGCTACTTAAATAGCTGAATCCGGGCATCATGGAAAATAACATGCAAAATCCACATCATGTGCTCTTTTAATATAAATGGATTGCAATATCCCTTGAGGAGTCAAACTCGGGATACGGGAGCAGTGAGTAAAAATAGTTTAACGTAAGTGTTTGTGCAGTTGGTTGTCACTAATGTCCCTGACGTGATAGCCACTCTAATTGCCTCAGTGGAACTGCTCTCACCTCAATAAAAATCTGCTAAACCGATCACCAGTCCATCGGAACGGTCCGTACAACTGAACGCTGCTTCTGACGGAATATGGGATATCCGGCGATTTACTACATCGCGGCCATTTTCTATCCCACACTTGTCACGGTTGGTGTCCCCGGTAAGATGCCGGAACTGGTTACTTTATGTATGGCGCCGTCGTTACTCTGCTGCGGTATCCGCACTGCTACTGAGCACAGATGCTGAAACGTTTTTCCGGAATGGAGGATTCAGGCATCCAATGGTTTGATTTTCATTTTTTATATTTCGAACGCAGTGTTTTATTCTTTTCTCAATTACGTTGGTGTCGATATTGTCGTTGTTTCACAATTTCACCTCGCTAGAGTTTCTGAAGTGATGCTGGTCTCTGCTTTTCCAGACCCGAGTCTCTATCAGTGCAGACACTTCGACCTTATAACAATGTGACAGCTTATTTAAATGACGGTCCCGTCTATTTTCGACACGTAGGTCTGTTCTTCTGTAAGTCAGTAAATGAGAACTCGTGCTTTATATCTCCTTGATGGCACTTTGACACCGATACAAATAATCTCGTCTGTTCTTTGAACTCTAATAATGGAAACGGTGTTGTTTACAGGAGCGATCGACTGCTCACCGGTACGTGAGTCGTGCAACTCGGATGCCTCGCTCTAAACTGTGGGAAGGTCGACAATCCACTGACACTCACATACGTCATTGTCCTCCAGCCGGAGTGCAGCGACCGAGACCGCACACACTGGATTCCCCCTTTCCTCTTCCAAACAGACCATACCCACCATAGCATCGGTAGAATGGGGGCATTCAGGGAGCTGACCATATTTCTATTTTGTTTCCAAATTTCTTGCAGTTAACTTAACGGCGATTGTGATCCTTTCTCGGGGAAAATGCGGACTCTCCAAATGCATCACCCGTTACCTGGTTGGAATGGCAACAGCGGATCTGATGGTGGTTATCGTTGTTGCTTTAGTGGAACAGACCAACAATATCTACATTTATTCCAGATCCCTGCTCATCACTCCTGTGTGCGCTCTGACACTTGTATTTCGGGTTGCAACAGGGGACTGTTCTGTTTGGTTTACGGTCAGTTTTACCTTCGATCGCTTCATCGCAATATGTTGCCGAAAGCTGCGGGAGCGATATTGCACCGAGAGAACAGCAACGGTGGTTATGGTGACCGTGGTTATAGTGAGCTGCGGGAGATGTGTCCCGTTATACTTTGCCCTTGAACCTTACGTCATCATTGACAACACGCCGTGGCGGTGCACCGGCACATATGAATACGCGACTTCACCCGTGTGGAGAGGATACCAATTACTGATAAGTATTTTAACACCATTGCTACCAATCGGCTTAATCCTGGTGTTTAACGGGTTAACCGTAAGGCATATCGTTGTGGCAAATAGAGTCCGCAAAAGGCTTCGGCAAAGCAGCGACAATCAGAAAGATGCCGAGGTGGAAAAACGCAGAAAATCGATGATTTTGTTGTTTTCTATATCAGCTAATTTCATATTATTTTGGATGTCCTCTGTAGCCCGTTCTCTAAAATGGCAAGTGCAAAACCATCTTTACGAGGACAGATATTTGAGTTCCCCGGTATACATCCTACAGCAATTTGGGTTCATGTTGCAAATGCTCAGCATATGCACCAATACTTGTATCTATACACTGACACAGAGGAAATTCAGAGAAGAGCTGAGGAATGGAATGAAGTATGTGTGTACATTAAATGGCTATCGGTGTAGATAACGCCCCCGTCTAATGACAATTCAGCGGAGTTTTCAAATAAAGCTGTTTTACAATGAACCGGATTGGTAAATATGTCATAAATTCAAACAATCATATGCCTGGTCATCCGGAAATTGCAGAATTGGCGGAAGATTGCTGACTTCATACAGTTCAGGTAGGTAGCAATACAAACGTTCAATGCTGTTGGCGTGATTGTTACATTGGTTGAAGTATGTTCCAAACTATCACAGACACTCGACTGTCACAAGGGCAGGGATAGCTTCCGGAATTTCCGGGGTTTAGATGTTTCAAAATGGGCAGATTCGGGTAACAAACTGGAAAGTGAATGCGATGGGAAACCAGGGATAGTATCGCAGCTGCAGATACGGAGGGCAACAGTGAGACAAACAGAGATATGTGATCACCTCATTTGGACTATTCTATACAGCCGCCCCTCTGACAAAAAAAAACCTGCAACAGGAACAGTGAGGAACCGATCGGGAAGCGGGACATGGTTATTTGCCATGTTATTGGCATGGGTAACTTAAACTTTCATAATATTATTTGGCAACTCCCCAAGGTAAAAAGTTTCGGTATAGCATAATTTCTCAGTTGTGTCCAGGAAGGATTAATGTCACTATACGAAGACAGGTGGACTACCGAACAGTCCGTACCGAATGTAATATTAGAAAAGGAAACGGATCAGGTGACAGATCTTTCCGCGGCTCAACATTACAGAACAACAGGGCACAACTCCCCTCCATTTACCTTGACAAGGGAGCATGGGATCTATTTAATTGGGGATCAGCGAATTATGGTGCTACCTGGCAGGAACTTGGGAAGGTAAATTGTGAAATGATGTACTCAGGGTAATGCGCAACAAATATGAGGGGATTGTATAGGGAGCACTTACATAGGGTTCAGTATAGGCTTGTCTCCGTGAAGCAGAGAAAGGATGATAGCGTAAAGTAACTCTGGGTGACAAGAAAGTTGGAACAACTCCTCAAGAGGAAGAAAGAACGATACAAAGATTAGGAAGAAAGAATCAGGTAAGGCTATAGCGGGTCAGAATGTAGAAAGGAAAAGAATTTAACAATGGAGTTAGAAGAGGTAGAAGGGGACTTGAGAAGTTCTTGGCGAATTGCACTGTGAAGAATAGGCGGAGACTGGAGACAGTCTGGGCAGATCAGAGGAAAACTTATTTCTGGAGTCCAAAAAGGCAGTGAAGCTCCTCACTGAATACATTGATGAATGTGAACACAGCGTAAAAAGGCAGACGCTCAGAAAGACGATTCGGGGAAAACTTTGAAAACATTATGTTGGATGATTCCCCAGTACCCGAAGGGATATAGTGCAGGTAATTTGGGAGAGCGAGAGAAGATATTCCTGAGCTTTTGGACAGGATCTTTGTCTCTTCGCTGGCCACGGAAGTAGAACTGGATGACATGGGGGGGGGGGCAGGGGGTGGAAAATATTATTCATTTGTTTACGAAAGATAATAAGGGTACTTCTTGGAATTACAGACCAGGGAACCTTACATCAGTAGTGGGTAAACTACTGGAGAGGATTATTGAAGAAGGAAATTATGAATATTTGGAGGAACGTAGTCTGGCTACGGAGAGACAACATGGCATGTTGTCCTTCATGAGTCAGAATGAATTATTTGAAAAAAAAAGAAAATAAAACCAACAGATGAACCAGGACAGTCGATGTGGTGCATTAATTCTGGTCAGATGTTTGATCAGCTCCCCATAGTAGACTCATTCAGAAGGTCAGAGGCATGGGATCGAAGGAAACCTGGTTGCGTTGATTCAGATTTGGCTTCCTAACAGAAGGTTGATCATGTGGTAGATAGGGTGAATTCTTGCTGGAAGACAGCGGACAACCGTGTTCCGCACGGAGGGTCGAAATTGTGGTACAAGTTACAACTCTATTTTGGGCTCTGCTGTTACAGTGTTCCGAGAAACAGGGCTGAGGGAAATAACCGATTTAATCTGATCACACAGCAACTGCTGGAAAATTAATGGAATTAGGGCTGAAGACGTAAGCAGATCGCTCAGCTATTGACTGAACCGCCACGTTATCTAATTTGACCTGTCATTTACATATTACAGGGTAGATGCTGCAATGACTTCAAAGCAATCATTTCCAGTGGAACCCTACAACTTAAAAACAGCATTTCAAAGTGTTCAGCAGCAGGTCTTTCTGCTTATTAAAATAATTAGCCTTCCAAAATGCCAATTCCAAATTCCCAGTTCAAGTACGCACCAAATTATCCTAATGGCAATTTACCTCGGAATCGTGGTTTTATCATATCGGGTGTAGATACGCTCATATTTCGATCCATTTAACCCTGAATCCACATGGCCGTTGTGGAACCCGTGTCTCCCTCTGAAATCAATAATAAATAAAACATACAAAACTACACAAACTGAAAACGCAGCGAAGGCAAAGCAGATATCCGGGCTCACATTTGTCTTCCTTCCTTCAAACCATCGCAGGGAACTGGAGAATACAGAATAATCAACTTCCAAAGCTTCCATCTTCTCATGCTGTAACCTTCCATTTCACTCAGTCTCCATGCTTCAGTGTGTGCAAGGACAGAGGAATCGAACAGTATCAACGACTTTCTAGATTGGTCGGTGCTGTGAGACACTAAAGCTCTAACCCAGACATACAGTCAGACAGCCAGAGGGAACCACTGCACAGAAACAGGGTCTTCAACCCGTCCAGTCAATGAGGAATTATTTAAACTGCCTACTCCCATCGGCCTCACCCGGACCGTGGTCATCCATATCCCAGTACTTATCCAATCATCTCTTAAACGTTCACATCGGAATCTCAAGACATTTGTGTAGGCAGCACTGTCTAAACTCTGGAGTCTATCTGGGTGAAGAAGTTTCCCCTCCTGTTTTCCTTAAACATTTCACATTTCACCCTTCACCCATGATCTCCAGTTGTATTCTCGCCCAACATCAGTGGAGAAAGCCCGCTTGCATTTACACTCTCTATACGGGTCTTAATGTTGTATACCTCTATCAAATCCCCCCTCTGTCTTCCACCCGCTCGGAAATAAAGTGCTAACATACGTAATCGTTCCTTTTAATTCAAAACATCTAATCCCCGCAATAGCTGGTTAACTTTGTTCTGTATCCGTTCAAACGTATTTATATCTGCCCAGTTGGTAGTTGAGCAAAAACACAACAATATTCCTAATTAGGCCTCAATAATGTTTTAAACAGCATCGACATAACACCCCACCTCCTGTATTCAGTACTTTCGTCTATGAGGGCCAAAGTACGAATTTTTTTTTAAATTTTTTGCGACCTTGTCTAACTGCGCCACAACTTTCATTGAATATGGACCTGCATTCCCAGATTCGTTTGTTCTATCGTACTCCTCAGTGCCATGTTTCTCAGTGTGTCAGATCAACCCTAGCTGGTCCTCACAACGTGCAACATCTAACACTTGTGTATGTGTTACATCCGACCAGCCGTTTTTCAGCCCGTTGTTCAAGTTGGTCCAGATCCCGCTTAATGCTCCGTTCGTCTTCCTCACTGAGGAGAAAGAGACTGGGGAATGTAAAGAGACGGCGGCGAGAATCTGAGAAGGACGGGAGGGAGAGAGACGCAGCCGAGAATTTAGGAGAGGAGAAACGGCAGAGGGCGAAAAAAAAATGAGCGAGACCGGATGGGGCGGGGTAGAGGGAGAGACCGAGGGCTTAGAGAAAGACCAGGGGGAAGGAGACCGGGGAAGTCGAGAGATCTGGAGTGAGAGCAGATATTTGTGATGTGGAAAGATCAGTGTGAGGAGGAAGATTGGAAGAGAACTCGGAAGGGGAGAGCCCAAGACAGCGGTGGGGGGCATAAGATATGAGTGAAAGAGGGTAGGGAGAGAAATTGGTTGGGGGGGAAGGTGGGTTGGGGAGACTGCTGGATACAGAGAGACGCGAAATTAAAATACTTGGGAGGGAAATAGACACTACTGGTTGAGAGAGAGAGAGACTGGGATGAGGTCGGAAAGTGTGAGTCAGAGAATACTGTCCATAAATGCACTGAGCGGTTAGACGACTTTCTTTCCTGCAGGGAATTCTGGGATTACAGCGCTTCCATTCTAAAATCCTTCAGAAACAAGCAACCCGTGTCATCTCGCTGACCTCTCTCACCCTGCCTGCTTAGCCACTCTCCTTCCCACACCGTATCCTCGATCTCGCTTTCCTAAACTGGTCTTCGCGGTCTTCACTCTCTCTCTCCGTTTCTGTAATAACATCCGTTGGCTCCTGTTACGAACGCCGCAAAGTAGTATGATGAAACATACTGAGTCATGTTAGTAACGGGACATTCTGGACAATTTACAGCGTGGGACCTTCTCCCGGGTCCCTCTACCCATCTGTCGGCTGTATAACCTGCCCGACCAGAAAGGGAAGCAATGGAGGCTTACCTAAATGACTCTTTCGCGGCGGGCATTGTCCGACCCTCATCTTCCCCTGTAGGCGCAGGATTCTTCTTTGTGGGGGAGAAGGACGCCTCCCTGAGCCCCTGCATTGTCTACCGTGGCCTGAGTAGCATTACTATAAAGAATAAGTGTCCACTGCACCTGATCAACTCTGCCTTTGAGCCACAATGTTCTCTAAGTTGGACCTGCGGAGTGCCTATCACCTGGTCAGGATAAGGGAGGGAGATGAGTGGGAAAACAGCTTGTAACACCCCTCTTGGTCATTTCGAATACCTGATCATGTCATTCGGCCTCATCAATGCTCACGCTGTCTTCCAAGCCCTGATAAACTATGTCCTTACGAAATTTATTAACCGTTTCGTTTTCTTTTATTTGGACGACATCTCAATCTTCTCCCGCACTCTCCATGAACACACGCACCATGTCCGTCAGGTTCTTCAGAGGCTTTTGGAGAACAAGCTATTCGTTAAGGCAGAGAAGTGCAAGTTCCAAGCCCGTTCCGTCAGTTTGCTGGAGTACATCATTGAGAGCGGCCCAGTGAGGGCGGATCCTGAAAAGATCCGGGCGGTGGCGGAGTGGCCAAACCCCACGACGCTTAAGCAACTCCAGCGATTTCTGGGGTTCGCAAATTTCTACCGTCGCTTCATCAGGGATTACAGCCGGGTGGCAGCGCTCCTTACTCGATTCACCTCTCCTGCGACCCCTTTAAACTGGACCCCCGAAGCCGTCTCGGCCTTCTCGGAGCTAAAGATGCTTTCACCTCCGCTCCCATCCTGGTCCAACCTGACCCGTCTGGTCAATTCATTGTGGATGTCGACGCCTCCGACTCTGGGGTGGGAGTGGTCCTCTTTCAACGCTCCAGCCCAGACCAAGAGCTCCATCCCTGCGCCTCCTTCTCTCGCCGCCTAAACCCCGCCGAACGGAACTACGACGTAGGGAACCGGGAGTCACTGGCCGTCAAACTCGCTTTGGAGGAGTGGAGACACTGAACATCCATTCATCGTCTGGACGGAACACCGGAACCTCGCATACATCCAAACCGCTAAACGCCTGACCTCCCGCCAAGCCATTTGGGCATTATTTTTTGGCTGTTTCAGATTCACACTCGCCTATCGTCCAGGTCCAAGAACGGGAAGCCCGAAGCTCTCTCTCGTCAATCTTCTCCGAGTAGGGCCTTCCGAACCCCGAGACCATCCTTCCACCATCCTGTGTGGTGGCTGCCCTCACCTGGGAGATGGAATCCATAGTCAGCGAGGCCCAGCGGACTCAACCTGACCCAGGGAATGGACCCGCCAGTCGTCTCTTCGTGCCCGACGCTGTTCAGTCTCAGGTTCTCCAGTGGGGGCACTTCTCGTTTCGCCTGCCATCCCGGGATCGACCGAACTCTATCCCTTCTGAAGAGACATTTCTGGTGGCCCTTCATGGATGCTGACCCTCGTTCCTTCGTCTCTGCCTGTTCTGTGTGTGCCCGTGTAAAACCCTCACACCGACCACCTGCTGGATTGCTTCGTCCCGTACCTTTCCCGAGCCGCTCTTGGTCTCACGTTGCGCTGAATGTCATTACGGGACTACCCCCTTCACATGGGATCACTGCCGCACTCACCGTGATGGACCGCTTCTCCAAAGCTGTGCATTTCCTAGCTCTTCCCAAACTCCCTACAGCCTGTGAAACACCCGACCTCCTTCTTCATCACATCTTCCGTTATCATGGAATTCCCTCGGACATTATATCTGAGCGGGGTCAGCAATTCATCTCTCAAGTCTGGATATCCCTTTGTCAAGCCCCTGGAGCCTCAGTAAGTCTGTCTTCCGGCTTCCACCCGCAAGCTAAAGGTGAAACGGAACGAGCAAACCAGGATTTGGAAGCAGCGCTGTGCTGCATAACCGCCAGCAACCCGTCATCCTAGAGCACTCATCTAGCTTGGGTAAAGTACGCCCCCAACTCCCTGGTCAGCACCACCACCGGCATGTCTCACTTCGAATTCTCCGTCGGTTATCAACCCCCTTTGTTTCCTGCACATGAAGACGACATCGATGTGCCTTCAGTTCAGGCCCATCTCCGCCAGTGCGGCAAGGTCTGGAAGGATGTACGCGTGGCCCTGCTCCAAACAGCCGACTGCAACTCGGAGGATTGCCGATCGCCATCGAATTCCTACACCTAATTAGCGGCCTGGGCAGAAGGTTTTGCTCTCGTCGAAAGACATTCCCCTTAAGAACGAACCCAAGAAACTCGCCCCTCGCTACATGGGACCATTCGAAATTGAGAGTATAATCAACCCCTCGGCAGTCAGAATCAAACTGCCCAGATCCATGCACATTCATCCCACGTTCCACGTCTCCCAATTGAAACCGCTATCTCTTAGTTAATTGTGCCCTTCTGCCAAACCCCTTCCACCCGCCCGTATCATTGACGACCACCCAGCGTACACCGTCTTGTGAATATTGGATGTGCGCCGGCGAGGCAGTACCTGGTCGATTGTGAGGGATCCGGCCCGGAGGAACGCTCCTGGATTCCCCGTTCCTTCATCCTGGATCCTTCCCTCATCCGTGATTCCATCGAGACAATCCGGACAAGCCTGATGGTTCGCCTGGAAGCTCCCGTTGAGGGGGTTGGGGGGGGGGGGTTACTATCATGGTCCTGATCGTCAATTCCGTATTTTCTTTTATTTTCCTTTGATTGCGCCACGATTCCCACTGCTGATTTCCCATTTGCTGCTAAATCCCTTTGATAACGGCATACCTATTTTTCATCAGGACCTGCAGCATAAGAACCGCGGATTTGCACCCACTAGTTGCCTGATCGTTGGTTTTGCCTGTGTGGTAATTAACGTTTCCCGACCGCTTAGGACCGTATCTTCTACGTTTTTGTCCAGTATCGAGAATTGCCCTGTGAAACTCCATCTCTTCATGTCAAGTTCAGTTTTCTAAGTTGAATTCCAGTTCAGAGGTTTACCCGTGAAACACAGCCTCTTCGCACCAAAATAAGTCTTCTAATATTTTACTTCAGTGTAACTCTGTCTCTCCGTACTAAGAAGAGTTTTATCCGCCGTTTTTTTCTCGACACTCCGACTCAAGATAAAGTCTGTTCGACGCCTCCTGCCTACCTGCTCTCCCTCCTGTTTTCCGTTCACGTCTGCTTCCTAACCAATTCTCCGTGCCTGTGTCCTGCACTTGGGTTCGCCTCATTCGTTGTAACAAGAACGTCCTTTTCCTTAACATCTACACACTTAATCTTTTCAGTCCACTGCAAGTCATATCTACAATCGTCAAGATCCTTTTTTTCCGTAGTGAATACTGAAGCAAAGTATTCATTAAGTACCTCTGCTATCTCCTCCGGCTCCCTACTCACTTTTCCACGCTCACCATTGATTGGTACTATTCTCTCACATCTTATCATCTTGTTCTTCACATACTTTTGGACAGCCTTGAGGTTTTCACTAATACTGCTCGGAAAGGCCTTGTCATCGCACCTCAGGCTCTCGTGATTTCGATCCTAATCTCCATCCTGGTAGCATTAAAATCTTCTGGTTTATTATCATTACCTGTTTTTCTGAACATTTCGTAAGCACTTCATTCTGTATCTGTCAGTCTCTGCTGCAGTGTGTGAGTGTGGGTTTCATTCTGTATCTGTCAGTCTCTGTTACAGTGTGAGAGTGTGGGTTTCATTCTGTATCTGTCAGTCTCTGTTACAGTGTGACAGTGTGGGTTTCATTCTGTATCTGTTAGTCTCTGTTACAGTGTGAGGGTGTGGGTTTCATTTTGTATCTGTCAGTCTCTGTTACAGTGTGAGAGTGTGGGTTTCATTCTGTATCTGTCAGTCTCTGTTAGAGTGTGAGAGTGTTGGTTTCATTCTGTATCTGTCAGTCTCTGTTACAGTGTGAGAGTGTGGGTTTCATGTTGTATCTGTCTGCTCCAGCGTTACTGCTGTTGTCTCAGTCCCGTACCTGTGAATATCTGACTCAGTGTGAGCCGGTGGCTTTTTTTTTCTCCTCCTTTCCCGCTGTTCTAGCAATCTAGTGAATCCTCTTAAATTAGAATCTGTATTCACTGAGCTCTTCTTAGAACAAGAGCCTGCTACAATTGGATGATGTTAAAATTGTGAGAGAGACAGTGCACTGATGAATAATGACGGTTGTACTGGGCAACACAGTCAGCGCCGTAGGGTCATATGGCAAACAGACCATTCTGCATGCTATACGTTGCTAAACCGCACAGCGCCAACTGAGCAGCATCTGATCCGTAAACCTCTATGTTTTGGCAACACAACTTCTGAAAGGTTGAATGAAAATAAACAAAATAAATATATTAATTAATTTAAATAAATAAGTGCGTAATTAATTTCATAAATCGATCGAAATAAAACACACCAAGACAGCCTGTTTCATGTAGCAACATCATTTATATGAATACATTCCCCTCAGCAATTCTAAATTGCTCCTTCACCGTGTATCTCTGCACTCTTACGTTTGCTGATTCCCACTCATAAATAATATAAGAATCATTTCGATTTTCTTATGACAGTTTCGGACTCGTCTGCAATATGCCATGAATTTTTGATTGAGAAAATTGTAACTACGTTGTTCTGTGCAGCACTGAGAGAGTTTGTGAGTCGGATTGCGAGGGAAGCTTAAGTTTGACATTTGGAATCATCTAAAGTTCCACATTGCAGCAGGCGGTTGACTGATGAACTCTGAGAAATTGTCACTACACAGCCAGGAACGTCCCGCTCGTCAGGGACAGGGCTGGCGGGAGAGCTTGTTCCGGTGTTGCAAGACATCGTGTCCTATATTACACCTGTCAGTGCAGAAGACCAAGATGAATGGAGGTGAATGGACAGCAGATGGTGAATGGATTGACATTATAATGTGAACACATCACCTGGGCATGCTGAGTTCATGGAACAGTAGAGTAAAGGAACAAGCCCTGTGACTCACTACTTCTGCACTGAACACGATACCGAATGAGACTAAACTCTGATGACTGTACATGACCCGTCTCCCTTCATTCACTGGATGCTCATCTGCTTTGACTGAATATTTACCGTTATGGGAATCTAGACGTTGTATCCCAATAGAAGGCAAA
Source organism: Hemitrygon akajei (assembly GCF_048418815.1). Lineage (NCBI taxonomy): Eukaryota > Metazoa > Chordata > Chondrichthyes > Myliobatiformes > Dasyatidae > Hemitrygon > Hemitrygon akajei. Next base: position 624,373 of record NW_027331966.1, read on the forward strand.
CCTTTGTCATCGGCTCCCTTGTTGAAGTAAATATTTGAGAAGGCAAGAGAAACCACTGATGGATTAAAAAGATGGAGGATCACTTAAAGACATCCGTGGAAGGGGGCAGGAGTGCTGGTGAGTTAGCCAAACTAGATTCAAGTTGGGTGGTGAAATGGAATCCAGATATAGAGGTAGGAATGACAGAAAAACCAGCAATCTGTACACACATAGACTTAGTCATGACACAGCAACAGGATCAGGAGTTAGAAAAGGAACAAACAGGAGAGGATTCTGATATTTATGGGAAATATCGATGGATACAGGCATGGATTTGGATTACACTTGAGAGTGGTAAATTTGAGGAGCGGAATTGTGAAAGAAACCAGATGATGCATGACACCGTGACATTTGTGGGCATCAAGGATCAGATAGATCTATGGAACAGTTGAAGAATCTGTGTTGGTGTCCAAATCTGAGCGGAGATGTACATTATTACAAGAATTGTTTGATTTGTGCCCAGTGAGAACCCAGAAAAATCGGCAGGAAAAGCAGTTTCAGGATATGCTCCGTCGAAGGACAGTGTGTTAACTTGCAGAAAGCAAAGGATAGTTGTGGATGGAAAAAATTCTCCCCGGATGTCCATGAACAGTGGAGTGCTGCAGTGATCTGTTCTGAAACCACCGGATTGTTGTGCTTTTATGAATGATTTGTATGAGGAGGTGGAAGGGTGGTTTATTGTATTTTCAGAGATTTGAAGGTTGGTGCAGTTATGGAGAGTATAGAAGGTTGTCACAGATTACCAACAGGACAGTGACAGGACGCAGAGCAGTGCTGAGCAGTTACAGACGGAGTTCAAACCGGAAAGGTACGAAGTGATTCACTTTGGAAGGATGGATTTGAAGGCAGAGGTGATCCTTTCTCGAGTCAACAGAGGGTCGCACATTAGTACGAGTTCCACAATGGAAACAAGAGTGATGAGACTTTCTCCAATAAGCCGAGGTCCGCTCATCGGTACGAGAACCACAATCGGCACGGAGCGGTGCACTGCAGGAGCAGAAGGAAGTGTGATTGACAGGTGAGCTTGAACACATCCACTGTTCTGCACATACTCATAGTGACGCTCGAAAGGCAATATATCTGAAAGTAAATCAGGAGAAAAATAACCCAACTTCGTGGCAAATAATGCAACAGAGAACCTGCAGATTGTGCATAGATTTTACTTACTATATTTGTTCAAACTGAGAATGGATGGAGAAATGGTGGTAGAATTGTGGCAGATTTGAGAGTACCTTTAAAGTTAAATAGACTGCATCTCACGTCACGGGTGTGGGGTGGTCAAGTCATTCACTGGCAGAGGTCAGGTTCCTGCCAAACGGCCCATGTGTGCGCTGGAAAACATTGTTCTTCAGACTATCCACAGCCCTCGCTGATTTCCCGAAGACACGCTCCCTTTTTGATCACAGGTCTCTGGACTATCGCTATGGATCTTTTAAATTGTTTGTGGAGGAATATAAGTGCAGAGTTATTCTAATGCATGCCAGCTGTCATTGTTTATTCCATCACTCGCACCGCCCGGAATGACTGGAACAAACAAAAGAAAAGAATGAACGAATGTTTCCCTTTAATAAAGAAGTGTTCTCCATTTCACCCGCCAGAACGATCTCCTTCCCTCAATTTCAGAAGCGAATGTGCTCCGTCAAACGTTACAAAATAAATCGATTCCAAGATGAATGCCTGTTTTAAAGCAACAATGATATAAAAATATGCTATTTAAATAGCTGAATTCAGGTTTCATGGAAAATTCACATCATATTTTGTTTTACAGTAAATAGATTGCAATATCCCTTGAGGAGAGAAATTCATTACACGGGAACAGCGAGTAAAAATAGATTAACGTAAGTGTTTCTGCAGTTGTTTGTCACTAATGGCCTTGACGTGAATCCCACGCTAATTGCCCCAGCGGAATTGCTCTCATCTCAATAAAAGTCTGCTAAACCGATCACCAGTCCATCTGAGCAGCTGAAACGTTCCGTACAACGGAACGCTGCTTCTGACGGAATATGGGATATTCGACGATTTACTACATCGCGGCCATTTTCTATCCCACACTTGTAGCGGTTGGTGTCCCCGGTAAGATGCCGGAGCTGGTTACTTTATGTATGGTGCCGTCGTTACTCTGCTGCGGTATCCGCACTGTTACTAAGCACAGATGCTACCATCGGCTGAAACGTGTTTCCGGAATGGAGGATTCAGGCATCTAATGGTTTTATTTCCATTTTCCATATCTCGATTGCAGTGTTTTCTTCTTTTGTCAATTAAGTTGGTGCCAATATCGTCACTGTTTCATAATTTCACCTCGTTCGGCTTTCTGAAGTCATGCTGGTCTCCGCTTTTCTAGGCCCGAGTCTTTATCAGTGCAGACACTTCGACCTTATAACAACGTGGCAGCTTATTTAAATGACGGTCCAGTCTATTTTCGACACGTAGGTCTGTTTTAACATAAGTCAGTAAATGTTAAATTGTGTTTTGTATCATTTGACTCCACTTTGTCACGGCTACAAACAATCCCTTCAGCTATTTCACCTCTAATAATGGAAATGGTGTTGTTTACAGGAGCGATCGACTGCTCACCGCGCATCGCTCTAATTTGTCGGAAGATCACCAATCCACCGCCATTCCATTTCATAATTGTCCTCCAGCCGGAGTGTAGAGACTGAGCCCGCAACACTCTGAATTCCTGCTTTCCACTTCCAAACAGACCGTATCCCACATAGCATCGGAAGAATGGGATGTGGGCTCGGCGGCATCTGGTCTGTTGCAGCTGAACCATATCCTGCACAGCATCTTTAGAATGGCGCATTCAGAGAGTTGCTGCTGACTATATTTCTATTTCTGACTGACACAGGACTGTGGGGAGAGAGTGGGACAGTGTGATTAGTTCGGGGACTGACACGGGCTGTGGGGAGAGAGTGAGACAGTGTGATTAGTTCGGGCACCGACCCTGGCTGTTGCGAGAGACTGCGACAGTGTGATTAGTTTAAGGTCTGACACGGACAGGGGAAATGAGCAGGGTAGTGGGATTAGTTTGGGAACTGATATGGGGCTGTAGGGAGAACACGAGGCAATAGAATTAATTTGGGGACCGACGGTCTGTGAAGATATGACGGGACAGAGGAATTACTTCGGGTACTAACAGGGGGCTGTGCAATCAGAATATGCTCTCCGTTTGTGAAGAGAGGCTGCTGGAACAGAGTGAATCACAGTAAAATATAAATTGTATTATATTTTGCATGTGGTTTGGGTTTGATTTATTCCATAAATCGTTAAAGAAATCTACCGATGGAAATTGAGACCATACAACGACTCCCCACTCTCCATCGAGGAGCTCCCCCTCACAGCCCAACGTCGCATTACCGCGCTTTCACCTGTTTGACATCAGGACCAGAGAATCCTCGAGCTCAACAGTACAGCCAACCCCAGCAGTGTCGGGGATCCCCCCCCCCCCCCCACCCCACCACCAGCGATTGCTCCATGGATCAGTCTAACCTTCTCTCCGTTTCCACGGACCATAAGAACTTCAGACATAGTAGCAGAATTAGGCCATTTGGCCCATCGAGAAGGATCAGCCTTGCAATCGTCGCACATCATTTTTTCCTCCTCCTCAACCCCATTGCGCGGCCTTCTCCCTGTAACCTTTGATGCCATCTCCAATTAAGAACCAATAAATCTTTGCCTTAAAAACACCCAACGATCTGGCCTCCACAGCAGTATAAGTGTAAAGGGGATTTCTTTTTCTTTGCTACTGTGTATGTAATCACAATGGCTTCTTTGTTTTGTTAAAAGTAGGAATACTTCTTTGTTGCGAGAGAGTGCTAGAAGCTTGTTTGGGTTAAAATTTACTGATAACGAGAGTATTCCTTTGTAAACCAATTGGGATTAATGTTGTTTTTTCTTCTGAGTCTGTAAGCTATTGCTGGCGGGCTTTTGGGGAGCCGGCGCGAGGGGTTGAAAGAGAGAGGACGCGATGCTGTAACCTGGGCGAGGAATGGACCCCAAGGGGGGGGGGGGGGGTCCGAGGTCAGGAGGTACCCTGAGGAGAGGAGACGACGATAGATGTGCTTGGTTGACCACTTCGGGTGTCCCTGAGCTGCGAGTCGAGGAGTTCGGAGGGGATCGAATGGTGGCCAGAAGACTTCAGTAATTGAGCTCCAACGGTTGTGCACGAAGTGGTTTGGACTTTGATAAGTTTGGCGCCTTTTCTTTATTGTTTTTCCTTCATATATACTGTATTGTTATTAATCACTTAGTTATAGTAACCTTTATAAATTGTACTCATTCAATCGCATATGGTGTACTGTTTGTTTATGGCGAGGCGGGGACATCACACAGCATCCATACCAACTGATTACCCAGTTTGGCGGGGCCGAAGGCTGCTCCCCCAGACGAGAACGAACTGTGCGAGCCTAAGGCGACCCAGGGGGTTACATATGCAATTCCACCAATTCACCGCCCTTTGGTTTCGCATCTCTGTTTTGAAGGGACGCCTCTCTAATCTGAGGGTGTGTCGTCTTGTCCTTGACTCTTCCAACATGGAGAACATCCTTTCCACATCTACTCTGCCTCAGCCTTTCACCATTCGAATGGTTTCAACGAGATCCTCCTCTTCGTTCTAAATTCCAGCGAGTGCAGACCCAGAGCCATCAAAAGTTCCTGGTATGATAAACCTTTCATTCCTGGAATTATCCTAATGAACCTCCTCTTGAACTTCTCCAACACAAGCTTATCTCTACTAAGATGAGGAGCCGAAAACTGTACACAATCCTCAAGGTGAGACCTCTCAGGTGCCTTGTGAAGCCTCAACATTGCATCCCTGCTCTTGCATTCTAGAACCTTCCTCGCCACTGACTCCACATGCAAATTAACATTCACAGAGTTCTGCACAAGTCCGTGGCATAGACACCAATCCAGAAATTACCAACTGGGAGGTCCTGCTTCTCAGCTTTCGACTTGGATTTAAAAATTTTCTTTTCAGGACCTCTTTGCTTTCCCTTCCTATGTCATGGAGGCTGCCACTCTCTGTGTCTGACACAAGAATTTTATGATGGGTCTGTCTGGAGGGAGATTTTCTCAAAGTCCGACACTGGGAGTGTGCGATGGGACAGGGTAGAGGGAATTCTCTCTGTATCCGAGCCCCAGAGTGTATGATGGGACGATGCGGAGGGATCTTCACTCAGTGCTTGACTCCAGGACTATTTGTTGGGACAGTGTTTTGGGAGCTTAACACTATGTCTGACACTGGGAGTGTGCGTTCTGAAAGGTTGGGGGTAGCTTAATCCTTTGCCTATCCCCGGAAGTGTATGATGGTATGCCGTTGTGAGAGGTCCACTCTGTGTTTGACCCTGGGAATGTGTGATTGGACTGTGTTTTATGAACTACTCTGCGTCTGACCCGGAAATGTATGATGGGATGATGTGGACAGAGGTACACTCTATTTCTGACACCGGGACTGTGTGAATAGATGGGGAGGATGAAGATTAAAACTGTGACTGATCCTCAGAGTGTGTCATGGGAATATGCAGGAGAAGCTTCAGTCAGTGTCTGACAATGGGAGTGCGTGATGGGGAGATGCAGAGGGAACTTCACTCTGGGCCTGACACGGAGAGTGTGTATTGGGACGGCGTGGAGGGAGCTTCACTATGTGTGTGACCTGGAAGTGTGTAATGGGATCCTTCGTGGGGAGCTTAAGTCAGTGTCAGACACTGGGAGTATGAGATGGGCGGTGTAGAGGGAGCTTCACTCCGTGTTGATTGCTTCTGTTCGATTCCCCATCCCTGTCTTGTTCGCAACCTTTGTCGATGCAGGTCAGATATCATACAGTGTATGAGCTTCCAATATCTTTTGTCGTATTTGTCTGTGGGGGCAAGGAGAGCACGCAGGAAGGCGGGGGTTAGGGGAGTGCGTGATTCTGGGGTATGAGGAAGTGGTGTGTCAGACTGACTGGGGGATGAGGAGTGAAGAGGTCCTGAAGACCAGACGCCACCAGACTGACATCCCTCAGCTGAGACGCTGCTGTACCAGTGTGAGGAGCTCAGACCCATTATTACAGTTCACCGGGTGCTGGGGGGCAGCAGTAACCCCAGGTCACTGTTTCTCCTCTAAAGTCCGACAAGACAGGAAGTTACAGCGGTTTATTGATTTCATCATGACAAATGTAAATTAAACAATGTGTGAGCTGCTGACGTGCGGGAATAAATAAGCTGCTCCCGACTCACTCACAGTCACACACAATTAACCGACCGACGGCACCGAATGACAGGTTGAATCATCAGTCCCGTTTCTCACCGTCACTCTGCATCGGGGAACCGATGATTATAAAATCACAATTCAGAGATCCCTGTAGATCCAGGGTCACTGCCGAAGTATTTGTCAATTTAACATCATTGTATCGGCCAGACAGCCGAACGTACTGTCCTCAGCAAAGTAAACAAAAGGATTCTCTCCCCGGATAATCCCACCCCGGGATACTCGTGTCCTAGAATGAACCCGGCCACTGGGCTCTTCCTGACTGTGCAATTCTGCAGAGCCTAACTTGTGTGAGATCTCGAACTTGGTCATGCGTCAGAATCAGCGGCATTGGACAAGAGGAGGAAATACGTCACTGCAGGACAGCTTCAAAAGTCACAAAGCGCGAGACGAGAGCCCGTTCCGTTAGAATCATTAGGAATCAAACCTGGAGTGCGGGCATTGAAGAGGAGCTTGGGGAATCGGTGAAAATGTCACCATAAGTGTGGGGATGTTCACGCATTCAGATGTTCAAAGGATCACTATCAGTCCAGGTCTGTGATCCTGCACCGATCTTAGTTCCTTCTCCCCGGTCTCACTGAACCGATTCCCCACCAGTCTGAAACACATTGAAGAACAGAGATGAAATAAACAGTTTACACATCAGTGTCAGTAACAGGGGACGGGGATAATGTTTCAACATGCTCACAGACACACACCCCTGATATTTTATCACATTGAACGTTAACACAAACACTCACCGGATCCACTCCAGATTTGGGAGGGTCAATATGAGGCTACAGAGAGCGGGTGCAGATTGGTCTGTGAGGGAGTTAATTCCCAGGTTCAGCTCCGTCAGTGATGGGTTTGTACTGAGTGCGGAGACAAGATGCTCGGCACCAGAATCTGTGAGGCCAACCTTCCTCAGCCTGCAGATAACGAGAGAGAGTGGGATTGAAAGACAGAGAGACAGGGTCGATACAAATCCCCAGTATTTATCAGTAACACAATTACTGATCCCATTAATGTTCAGGGCCAGACACCCGGTGACTGTAAACACAATCTCCCTCAGTCTGGTACTTACTCCAGTTTCTGTATTTTACACTCCGGGTTCCCCAGAGCCACAGACACCAGTTTCACTCCTGAATCTCCCAGTTTATTATCACTCAGGTCCAGCTCCGTCAGTGATGGGTTTGTACTGAGAGCGGAGGCGAGATCCTCAGCACCAGAATCTGTGAGACCGACATCCCTCAACCTGGAGATGAGAGAGGCAAACAGTGAATAACACAGAGACACAGGAGACGGTACAAACCCCTAGTGCTTATCAGTAACACAATTATTGATCACATTAATGTTCAGTGTCAGACACCCAGTGACTGTAAATAAAATCTCCAACAATCTGGTACTTACTCCAGTGTCTGTATTTCACACTCCAGGTTCCTCAGAGCCGCAGACACCAGTTTCACTCCTGAATCACGCAGTTCATTTTCACTGAGGTTCAGCTCCGTCAGTAATCGGTTTGTTCTGAGAGTCGAGACGAGATCCACGGCACCAGAATCTGTGAGACCAACATGGTTCAGCCTGGAGATGAGAGAGAGTGAGGGTGAAGGACACAGAGAGACCGGAGACAGTACAAATCCCCAGTGTTTTTCAGTAACACAATTACTGATCACATTAATGTTCAGTGTCAGACACCCAGTGACGGTAAACACAATCTCCGACAGCCTGGTACTTACCACAGTTGCTGTATTTTACACTCTGGGTTCCTCAGAGCTGCAGACACCAGTTTCACTCCAGAATCTCCCAGTTTATTTGCCCCAAGTCTAAAGCCAAACAGACAAATTGATGAAAAAAGTGATTCAAAAACCGTGAGTCTGAGAAAACCTCTCTCACTCGGATATTTCAGGAAACATTAAAATCTTCAGTAAATCACTGATTGGAGTTCCCATCACTGTCAATGTCCCTCACTGACCAGCTCCAGGGTATTCACCGAATGTCAGTAATTTAGTCTGTCGGTGTGACCCTGTAAACTCCACACATTCAGTCTCACTGCCAGACGGTGAAAAGAAGTGTTACTGACTTGAGAGCATTGGTATGGTCAGGGCAGAAATGTGGGAGATATACCCACAGTGAGGAGGATTTGTGAATTATAAATTCACAAATTATAATTCCGATAGGAGATGTGGAAGAGGCACCACCTGAGGAAAAGGGATAGGAAGACAGAACATGCAGGTGGAAGGGGATGGGGAAGAGAGATCCAACAGGAGGAAGGAGAATGGGGAAAAGTCCAACATGATAGGTTGATCCAGTAAAATATTGCACGGGAGGGGTGTGTCTGAACTGAGACCCAAATTTGGAAGTGGAGATGAGCCCATGGAGTCTGAGTATCTAGTAGTGAGTGATGGTGATAGTCACACATGGGGAAGGGCAGGGGAGGACAATCTCACAATGATATTTCTTTCCTTCTCACTGGGACAGTCTGCTGACGGTCTCTTGGCCCTCACCGGGAAGGGGGAGTGAATCTCAGACCCACTGCTGCAGTCAGTGTCGGTCTGGGTGGCAGTAACAGTGAGAAGGAATATTGTCAATGGATGTGTCACAGGCAGTGAGAAACACGGCCATTCCTGTGATTTACTACCATTAAACCAATGGCCATTGCCAACTGATCTGATGAAGTCTCCAACATCCCTTCACAAGGAACCACAGAACCCTCCGGTCCTTGGGAATTACTAACCTATACCCTGGTCATTTAACACAATCTTTTATTACCTGATATCCTACAGTTTTACCCAAATCGTTTTACATTGAAACAGCACAATGGAACAGTTTCATAGTTCAGAGATACAAATCAAGTTACCTCAACTCCTGGCACTTGTGCAGCCCGGGTCCCAGCCGCTGGATTCCTTCACACTGAATGTGACAGTTCTCCACGTCAAGGTGTTTTATTGTATCACAGATTCCGATGACATGAGACAGGACTGTGCAGTCAATCGGAGTCAGTGTCATTTCACTGAATGAAAGTGTTTTCACAGATCCCAGTGCGGCCTGAGCCAGCCAGCGATTCTGAGACTCAAACAGGTAGTGCAATGTGTTCAGGAGGCACTTTTTACCAGCTTCACTCGTGTTTCCACTCTGGCGTTTAACCTCCTCCTTCACCCAGTCAATCACCTGGCAGGTTGTTTCATGAGGAAATGGACCCAGAAACTCCTCCAGGCCCCGAGCTGTCATTGGGGAGGAGAGACCAGCAACAAAACGGAGAAATACCTCAAATCGCCCATCTGTCGTGTTCTGGGCTTCAGTGAGGAATTTCAGGATATCCCCGGGATGTGGATTCAGGAATTGTGCGACTGCAGCTACAAACTCTTGGATAGTGAGGTGTGGGAATGTGTACACCACACACGGGGGAGCATCCCCTCCTTCCAATAGCTCCATCAAGTACCCGGACATGAACTGGGAAGGCTGAAGATTGTTCTTGATCAAATCTCCATCTGTAAACACAATCGTCCTATCATACACTCCTCTGAAGGCCATCTGACCAACCCTGAGTAACACATCACGGGGGTTCTCAATCTCACGGCCGTGGTTTTTCAGGATGTTGTAAATATAGTAGGAGTACAGTTGGGTGATGGTCTTGGGAAATCGCTGCGGGTCCCTGACTCTTTGTGTGAAGAAGGGACCCAGTGCCAGAGCGAGGATCCAGCAGTAGGAGGGGTTGTAGCTCATGGTGTACAGGATCTCGTTCTCCTTCACATATTTGAAAACAGCTGCTGCCACTGTCTGATCTTCAAAATGTCTGATGAAATATTCCTTCCGTTTTTCATCAACCAATCCTAGGATTTCAGCCCAGACACTAATCTCTTCCTTTTCCAGTAAGGGTAATGCAGTGGTTCGGCTGGTCACCAGCACTGAACACCCTGGGAGCAGCTTACCCTGGATTAAACTGTACACAATGTCAGACACTTCACACCACCACTCGGGATCTGAGCACTGGTTGTGGCATTCTGTGTCTCTTCGATTGTCAGCAAAATGAATTGTGTGCTTAAATTCATCCAAACCATCGAATATAAACAGCAATCCCTCTGGGTTCTTCCAGACCTCTCTCAGGATGTTCCCAAAGTAAGGATACTGATCCAGAATCAGTTCCCTCAAGTTTATTCGACAATTAATGGTGTTTAAATCCCGGAATCTGAAACTGAAGACAAACTGGAATTGCTGATATATTTTCCCTGCGGCCCAGTCATAAACAATCTTTTGCACCATTGTTGTTTTCCCAATCCCAGGGATTCCGACCAATGCTGCAGAACTCCCAGATTTGGATTTAGTCTGGGAAAAGGTGCTCTGGAACAAGTGATCTATCCCGATTTTTTCCAGCTCTCCACTGAGATGCTTCTGTCTCCACTCCTCGTGGACTCTGCCTCTTGCCAGTAGCTCATGTTCCACCAGACTCCGATGTTGAACAGTAGAAATGACCGTGAGCTCAGCGTATCGATCAACCAGCTGGCAAACCTTCACCTTCTCCCTCATCAGGATTGTGTTCACTCTCAGTGTTTCAGTCTGTGCCCGCAGAGTCTCCTTGTGTATCTGTTGAACGTCTTTCATGGGAACAGAGAACATAGTCAAAAAGTTCAGTAGCTCAACTGACAAAGAATATTATAACTGCATTTCAAGATTCAGTGTTTGAGATTACATGAATTAATTCATTGCATCCATGGATATTAGGACATAAAGTAAAATGCTGTTCACAGTCATCGGAACTAACAGCGGTGTATGTCTTAGAAAAGATACAATACTGATATTGTGATACTAGTTACATGTGAAGGCGAACATTCCCCTGATATCCTATTGCAATCCTGACTGCACATCCAACACAACAACATTTCACACTATTTAACGCATTGTTTGCATCATTATCAGACGATGTTAATGTTCATCTGCTGTGGAAATATGGAGAGCAGGACACTGTGCATTTTGGTAAGTGTCCACTACTCTTGCATCAAAACAGGAGCAGAATATGCGGGAAATACTCTAGTCAGGCAGCCTCTGTGGAGAGAGTCACAGTGATGTTTTGTAATGATAACCCAATGGAATGAGAAGAAAGAAAGCTGATAGTTTTCAATTTCAGTGATGGAGGAGGGGTGGAAAAGTGGAGATGAATCTCCATGAATGGGAGAGACCAGAAGCATCTCAGTGATGGACGTCGTATTTGTCAGAGAGCTTAGTGAAGTGTTGGCAACTGGTGACGATCACTCTGTGAGGCTCTGTATTGTTGACAACAATAAATCGGTAAATTGCCATATTATTGGCACATGCACCGAGGTACAATAGACAACCTTTCTGCATGAGATGAAATACATCATTTCATCATATCGGTGCAATGAGGCCGTACAAGGAAAAAGAGAACAGAATAGCTCAGGGAAACAGTGTTTCAGTTGCTGAGAAAATGCAGAGCAGGCAGACAATAAGGTACAAGGCCAAAGGGTCATTGGCAGGTCAGATTTTAATTGAACTACGCTCCTAAATTGCAGAGATCCTCACCTAAAACTACTGTACTGTGCAAATGTCTGAGGTACAGACAAACACATATATATAAACCGCATAGACTCGGATATTTGCTACTAATGTGTAAAGGATGCAGACTGAAGCTGTCACTTTTAAACACCAATGCAAAGCCTTTATATTGAACCTTCATTTTGTCTTTTATTTCCTAGTTTGCACTTTATCCCATTGTAATGCACTATGAACTACATCGTCAGGGTAAGAATTGCTTTATTAATAGGTTATGATTTATTTTTTCTAAGCTCAAACTGGTTTTTCCTGAGGCTCAGGCAAGCCAAACACACTCATCTCTCAATTGATAGGAAATTCCGGACTACTCTAGTGGTGTTTAACATTGTTGCTTTCTGTGGATTTACATAAATATTTCTTTGTAGAACTAATTGTTTAATGTTATTATGTAGTGACTTTGGGATGATACCAGTTGCAGATATTACTATTGGGACAACGTGCTGCACAGTCCTTCAGTTTATTTTGCTAATTCAGCAGATTTCTGGTGTTTTTCAGCAATTGATTTCTGTATGTCACGTGTGTTTGGAATGGTTATGTCTATTCAGTAAGTAAGTTCTTCTTGACTTTTTATCCTGGATACATTGTCCACTCTGTAATGATGGATCAGCCATAGTGCAATTTGCAGGACTTTGATTCTAAAACTGAATCAGGTTTGTATTTATAGTAAGGTACTGTGTCTTTTAAGAATGTGCACTGTGAAGCAATATTTTGATGAATGATGCTTTCCACTGTAATTAATCAATGCTGCAGGATCTTGTAATGTGTTGGATTGTATCTCTTGTCTTTGTCTGAATTTATCATCTTCAATTTGTTGGTCTTTTGTTTTTGTATTTTAGATATTTTCGTGCTAACAAACTGTTCCCATGTTGCCATAAGAAATCCTTCTGTTTCTGGGATGAAACCTTCAATTAAGAGCCAGCCGTTCTTGTCAAAATCTAGTCTGCTCAAATCGTGGCGATATCTTCCATGGAAGGACATGCTCTTCCATTCGTTATCTTTTTAGAACCATAGAACATTACAGCACCAAACAGGCCTTTTGGCCTTTCTTGGCTGTGCCAAACCATTTTTCTGCCTAGTCCCACTGACCTGAACCTGAACTATATTCCTCCATATACCTCTCATCCATGTACCTGTCCAAGTTTTTCTTAAATGTTAAAAGTGAGCCCGCATTTACCACTTCATCTGGCAGCTCATTCCTCACTCCCACCACTCTCTGCGAGAAGAAGCACCTTCCACAATGTTCCCTTTAAACTTTTCCTCCTTCACCCTTAACCCATGTCCTCTGTTTATTTTTCCTCCCCTAGCCTTAGTGGAAAAAGCCTGCTTGCATTCACTCATCTATACCCATCATAATTTTATACACCTCTATCAAATTTACCCTCATTCTCCTACGCTCCAGGGAATAAATTCCTAAACTAGTCAACTATTCTCTGTAGCTCAGTTTCTCAAGTCCCGGCAACATCCTGGTAAACCTTCTCTGCACTTGTTCAACCTTATTAATATCCTTCCTGTAATTAGGTGATCAACACTGCACACAATACTCCAATTTCAGTCTCACCAATGTCTTATACAACCTCACCATTACATTCCAACTCTTATACTCAATACTTTGATTTATAAAGGGCAATGTACCAAAAGCTCTCTTTACTACTCTTGTCTAGCTGTGACGCCACTTTTAGGGAATTTTGTATCTGTATTCCTAGATCCCTCTGTTCTACTGGACTCCTCAGTGTTGAACCGCCCCTCTCTTTTGCCTCAGACCCTGATACTCTAACGTTTATCAGTCTGGCCAAGAGCTTAAATCATCATCCAAGCACCACTTCACTCACTTCGATACGGTCTGGGGGCGTAGACTCCGGTATCGTCCTGTACCCGACTTTTCAATTTCAACCCGGCCCCCAGTGCCTTCCAAAAAATCTGGTTCTGTCACTTCAATACTCCGGGGAACTGTACCCAACATTTCCAACTCAGCCTGGTGCACAAGTCAATCAGACTTCGGGATTCTCCTGGCTCTCGGCCTCAGCCCTGCCGCATCAAATTTCCTCCAAGTCCAAAGGAAAGTTATAGGCTATTGCTTAACCTCAGTGCGTTCAAGTGCACATAATGTGTTCCTAAACCTTTTCATTCAGTCCCTCTTTTTTTCTTTGTAAGTTTTCCAGATCAGTAACAGGCCAACATATTGCGCCAAAAGAATATTAATATAGGTATACCTAAAGCGTTTATCACTTTGCTGCATTTTGACGATTGCATCGCAGATTTTCTTAAGCATTGAAGTAAACTCCAATTAAACATTTCCCTTTATTGCAGAATGAGGTATTTTCATTGTTTGGTGATATCGACAATACTTATATATTTCATATTCATCCATCGGTTGCATTGTATTCTGCTGATGGCACAGGGGAAAAAGTGGTTCCTTGTGTGAATGTCCTCAAGCTCCAGTACCTCCTCCCCAACTGTAGCAATAAGAATTGGGCATGGCATGAGTGATGCGGTTCCTAACTGATGGATGTGCCTCTTTGGAGCATTGGGCTTTGAAGATGTAAAAAGACCCTAATGGTAGTTATATACAAACCCCCAAACAGTAAAAGGATGTGATCGACAAGTTACAGCGGGAGATAGAAAATGCATGCCAAAAGGACAATGTTACAATTGTCATGGGGGATTTCAATTTGCAGGTAGGATTGGTAGTCAGGATGTTGTGGGATTCCAAGAGGGGGAATCTCTTGAATGCCTGTGGTTGAGACCACTAGTGGATCAGCTAGTTTGGATTGCATATTGTGCAATAGACTGGAATTGATTAGAGAGCATTAGGTAAAAAACCCTATCGGGGTAAGTGACTATAATATGATGGCCTTCACCCTGAAATTTGAGAAGGAGAAGTTAAGGTCAGATATATCAATATTACAGTGGAGTAAAGGAAATTATAGAGGCATGAGATAGGAGGTGTGCAGAATTGATTGGAAAATAACACTGGCAGGAATGACGGCAGAGCAGCAATGGCTGGAATTTCTGGAAGCAATTCAGAAGGCACATGATATATCCGTCCCATGGAGGAAGAAGTGTTCCAAAAACAAGAAGACACAACCGTGGCTAACAAAAGAAGTCAATCCCAAAGAGAGTGAGCATAACAGAACAAAAAACAGTGGGAAATTAGAGGAAGCTTTTAAATATCAATAAATATCAACTAAAAATCATGAAGTTAAAGATGGAATATGACAGTAAGCTAGACAATTATATAAAAAGTCGATTCCAGAAGTTTCTTCAGATGCATAAAAGAGAAGAAAGAATGGATATTGGACCACTGGAAAATGAGGCTGAAGATGTACTAATGTGGAACAAGCAAATGGTGAACGATCTGAAAAAGTATTTTGCATCAATCTTCATGTGGAAGACATCAGCAGTATGGTGGAAGTTCCAGGTATTGATGGGTCATGAGTACCTGAAGTTACCATTACTCGAGAGAAGGTTCTTTGGAAGATGAACGATCTGAAGGTAGACAATGTTGGGATCAGGTAGGATGCTCAGAGATCTTGACACCTTTTTGAGGACAGGTGTGTGCCTCCTCATCTTAATCTTTGTGAAGTCCAATATCAATTCCCTTGTCCTACTGACATTGTGCTCAAGATTTTTGCTACAACACCACTCAACAAGCTGAAATATTTCGCTCCTCTGCGCACTTCCATCACCATCTGAAACTCTGACAATAATAGTTGTGTCTTCAGCAACGTTAGAGATAGCACTAGAGCTGTCCCTAGCCACACAATTATGGATGCAGAGCGAAAAGAACAGTGGGATAAGCACTCATCATTAAGTTGCGCCAGTCTTGATTATCAGCCAAGTGGAGATATTATTTCCATTCCGCACAGACAGTGGTCTTCTGGTGAGGAACTTAACGATTCATTTGCAGTGATAGGTTCGGCAGCCCAGGTTCTGGAGCTTTTTGATCATACCTGTTCAAACGATCGTGTTAAGTCTGACGTAAGTATTATTATCCTCCAGGTGATCCATGGCCGCGGAAAGAGCCAATGAAATCGCATCCGCTGTAGACAAATAGTGGTGATATGCAAATTACATTGGGTCTATGTCCTAGCTGAGGCAGGGGTTGATTCAAGCCATAGTCAACCTCTCAAAGTCCTTCATTGTGGAACTGAGTGCTGCTGGACAATAGTCATTAAGGCATCTCACCCTGTTCTTCTTGGGAATTGGTATGACTTCTCCCTATTAAAGCTGGTGGGAACTTACAATCGGAGCAATGAGAAGTTGAAAATACCATTGAATACACACGACAGTTTGTTGACACAGAATTTCAGAGCCCTACCAGGTACGGCATCGGGACTGCTCCCTTGCAAGCACTTAACGTATTGAAAGACCTTCCGAAATCGGCTTCCGAGTCAGAGATCCCAGGGTCAGTGGATGCTGCAGAGACTCTCCTTGCAGTAGTTGTATTCTCCTTTTCAATGCGTGCATAAAAGCTGTTAATCCCCACTGGGAGCGAAACATCTCCGCAATTCATTGTGTTTGCGCTTTGTTGGAAGTAATGGCCTGCAAGCACTGCCAGAGTTGACGTGCATCCAATTACGCCTCCAACCTCAATCAGAATGGTTATTTTGCTCTTGAGATAATCCTCCATATGTCATACCTGGCCTTCTTGCGCAGTCCTGGATCACCAGACTTTAATGCACCGATATTTTCCTTCCCCAGACATTTACAAATCTCTTGGTTCATGTACGGATTTTGATTCAGCTATGTATAATATATTCTGGTAGGCATAGACACATCCACACAGGTTTTTAGAGTCAGTAATAACTGGGGAGTATTCATTCAGATTTGAATAAAAATGCTGAACAGTCCAGTCTATGAACTCAAAGTTGTTTTGTAAGTGCTCCTGTGTCTCCTGTATCTAAACCTAATTGGTCCCCTCTACTGTTGCTGTGGGCTTCAATATCTATCCATAGATCAGACTTTCCAAATTACAGGTGTAGGATGGCACAGTAAGTGAGATGATTGTTGCATCACAGTGGTCCTATGTGTTACTCCTCTGGTTCCACAAGTGATATGTTGTTAATAACTATTTAGAGACTGTTTCACGCTAGCTCGGTTAAAATTCCCCAAGACGACGGGGAAAACATCAGGGTGTGCTGTTTATTGATGCCTGTCGCCCCGCTCAATAGAGACTGTTGGACTCGGGCCTGTGGTGGGCTATACCCCGCCACCAAGATGATGGCTGAAAACTCCCATGAGAGATAAAGTGGAGTATAGTTGTTCCCAAGATCTTCCAGGTTCAGAGAGCAGGACTGGAACAGAACTGCCATGTTTGTACACCACCAGCAGTGGATAATGAAGCATGCTCCTACTCCTCTGCCTTTGAAATATTCATCAGTCCCATCTTGATAGTAAATGTGATGTCCGCGATCTGTAAAACTGCATCTAGAGTGACGGGGATATCCAGGTCTCCCGAAAGCAGAAGAACACAACAATCATCCTCTGCAAACTTCGATTATATTTTCCAGAAACTGTATATCTGTCAGCAAAATAGCATATGCAAGTCAGAAACCTCTTCTCCGTAAACAAACTTTTAATCCAGCCCAGTTTCTGCTTTCTGCTTTCCGTAAAGGGGAAGCGCTCTAGCGTCTGGAGACCACCATACGATATTTATCAGCTTTGAGTAGCAATAGAGATTTTAACCACCTTAACATGATGTTGCTTGCTGCATTATTTAAGTGTTTAGTTGTGGATTCCAGCTCTGGAAATCTAACATGAGAATATTTGATTTATTTCCATCAGGGCTGCTTGCATGAGTGGCCTTCTTAATGGTACTACAAAATCTGTTGTATGTTCTGCACTTATCAAGACCAAAGGTGATGTTTCTATCTTTTCAAAATAGCTCTACTATTTGAATTAATTGTTTTACCTTTTATGGATGGAGAGTATAATTTTAATTCATCCATGTATCCATGTATAGAAGGTATGCCAAGGTATAATTTGTTTGTCTGTATGTTTCATTTTGCTAATTTGTTTCCCTATCTTTATACAATTCAGTAAATTAGAGAGAAAATTTAAAACCAGGCAAAACTACCATGGATTTAAAGAGTCGCACCGAGAAATATCTCTTTTTATTTATTGGTGGTTGTTCTTTTTTGAATGAGAATAGACAGAGCGATTAGAGCACGCCAATGCCTCATCATATATTGTGCGAATTTCGCAAGTGTTGGGTGTATTTGTGTACATTATGAACTTCTATTAACAATGACTGTGGGACAGAATCGAATGTTTTTGATAGTCAATGTAACAAAGTGAATGATTTTTTGCTTTTCCTGTTGGCTTGAATTGGCTATTCTCAGTTGTTCCTTACAGCTTTTCATACCCTTACTGCACACTTTCTGCTCTTCGCAAGTATACTGTGGTTACCTAAATGAGCGGTGATTAGTAGTGAGATGCATGATGTTACAATTTCATATTTAGTTTGTAAAACAATAGGAGGCTATTTTGATGGGTTATTTGTGATTTCTCCTTTAGGCAAAAGATCCGTTTTATCTTATTATTCAAAAGTAATTATTATTATCTCACCTCTTTCAAATATGGACTTTTTTAATATTAAAGAGCAGATGTTTCTTCTGGATAACCCCACAGGAGGGGACGTCCTCCCCACTCCCCTCAGATGCACCCTAATAAAATGTCTGAGGATCTTATGTTTCACTGAAATCTAATCTTAAATGTCTAAACTCCAACAAGTATAAACTCAGTCTTCCTTCATAAATCATGTGAATAAAACTCCAGAATAGGTCATTTGCTCTGTTGTTTTATGCCAGTGGCTTACAACTCGCAAAATACGCCTTATTATATCTAAGAAACTTTATGAAATGTGTTGCTTTTTGGCACAGTAGAGCGCAGGACATAAAAACTAGTATAATTGACAATAAGAAATGAAAGAACTATATACCGCAAAGCAGGATTAGCAAGGTCATGTTCATGGACTGTTCAGAAGGCTAACTTAGAAGAAGAAGCTGCTCCTGAATCAATTTGCATCAATTGCAAATCAGGGAAAGAAAACCCATCAACAACACGGACAATACAATCTGATGGAATCCAACACTCTGCAAGAAGTGTAATTTAAATAACAGATGCATGAATCAATTGATCAGATGGTCAGTTTTTTTACAAGTGCTGCTGAAGGATTAGTGGTGCTGACGTTGCAAGAACCTCTCAGCTCTTCTTCAACAAAGCATCATATCACATTTATGGAGAAAAGAACTGAGACTTTGATTTACATTACATTTAAAACACTGAACCTCTTCAGGACTCATGCCAAGAGGTTCAGGAACAGTTATTATCCCTCAACAAATAATTCTTCAAACAGAGCGGAAACTAAACTTGCCCCATAGGATTGTTCCCACATCCTATGAATCCGCTTATATATTTATTATTATGTATTTCTTCTGTATTTGCAGTCTTTTGTATCTTGCAGACTGGTTGTCCAACCTGTTCGGTACAGTCCTTCACTGGCCCTATTATGGTTATTGTACTTATTGAGTAGGCCAGGAACAAAATGAATCTCTGGGTCGCATATGGTGACATATAAGTGGTGATAATAAACTTACTTTTTACTTTGATATTATTATATGTGTTGTAAATAAGAGCTCATCTTAACATAGAATGTGACCTTTTAATAGTCTTAGAAATGCAGAATTAAAGTTGTCCTTGATACTTTCAGGTTTATGTATCTTCTGCCCAATGAAGAAGTGAAAGTATGTGAGTTGGATTAGGATCAAGCAGCAAGACAATCCCCTGCCCCTTGCGTGAGTTGCTCTGAAATTTACCTTTCAATTCATTGTACTCTTACTCTGAGATAACTAACCTAGATGTCCCGATTTTCAACTTTCTACGTAACTCCATAAAATCTCTCTTCAGGACCTAATCACATTTCCTACTTGTGTCATTTCTGCCAATTTGTTTCAAGACCTCTGGCTGCTTTAGAATGCTATGGATCCATTCTGAGACATCCATGACACTGACACCTGGGAAGCAACATACCATCTGTGTATCTCTATCGTGCCCACAGAACCTCGTCGCTTATCCTCCGACTATGGAATTTCCTATCACCACTGCCGTCCTATTCACCTCTCGTATCTTCTAAGCCACAACACCAGACTTAGTCCCAGAAACCCTGTGACTGCAGCTCTCCCCGGTTAGACATTCTCTTCAACAGTATCTAAAGTGGTATACTTATTATAGAGGGAAACGGCCACAAGTATACTCTGCACTGATTGTGCATTTCTTTTCCTTCTCCTGATAGTCACCCAGCTCCCTGTCTCTTGCCCCTTCCCTGCAGCTCCTATCTATCACCTCCTCATTCTCCCATATGAGCAAAAGGTCCTCGAGCTACTACTCCAGTGCTGTAGCTGGGTGCACCTGCTGCTGTTGTGGTTGTCCAGGAGACTGGAGGTCTCCAAGAACTCGCACATCTCAGCACAGTACAAAAGACTGCCCCTGGAGGTACTGTCACTCCACACTCCACTCCTATGCCCTATCAGATAAGGAATGAAGTATTAAGAACAAAAATGGAATCTTACCAGAAACTTCCCATAGCCCAAGCCTGAAGAGCCAAAACTACATCACACTCTGACCCACTCACAGCAATGATGGCCTGAGGAATGATCGCTTCACTTGCCCTTGCATTATTTTGAATGATTAAAAAAGACAGATAACGTATAGAGAAGTGACCCAAGACTGGGAATGTCATCACTCACCCATCAGTTGAGTGGGTAATTCAGATAACCCTCGGGCGATGTTAATGTACTCCTGTGGATCAGGGTCTGTTTAATTCAAAGAAGAACGTCCTTGAAAACAGAACTAAAATAATGTAAACTGTTTATTTCAATGTGCATTTATGTTCAGTGCTTGGCTTTAACATACCGAGCTCCTGTATTTCCCTCAGTATTCTGTCCAACTTTGGTAACTCAGTCCTGCATGTCACAAAGGATTCCCACATCGCCCTCCGGGCCCGGGAGCCTTTGCCATTCACCAAACTGAGGAAGAGTCTGGAACTCTCTGTCTGGTTTCCCTTCTCTGTCAGCTCAGTGACTTTCTACAAAAGGAAAACAATGAATTTATTGTGGAGCAGATAGAAAATCATAAAGAGTTTTCACATGATCCTGTCAGCTCCTGTTGCTTTAATAAGAATTGAATAAATTTAAGAATTTATGTCTGACATGTTAGATGTTTTCTACTGGCACAACAACTGCTGATATAAAACCTACACCACATATTTAGCCATAGGTTTGAGGATTAGTGCAGCAAAGACTTCTATGAATGTTACTTTTCATCCAAAGAAAAAATTTCCAGAGACGTTCCAGATGGGGTCTGCATTAACACAATTATGCGGAAACAAAGCAGAGTAAACCAGCATGTAACAACAAAAGCAAAAGAGAGGGGGGACTGAGAGAGCAAAAAAAATGGATTTTGGGACCGAATCTCAGACACATCAGGAGAAAATTGAATTCTCAGAAGCTGCAATGCAGGTAATCAGAACAGCCACATTCAGATTAACAGGCATTCAGCATGGCCTGGAACAGATACGGGTGGGAATCATATCTGAAAATGCATGTTAAATAACTGCCATTACAAACCCACTGTTGACTCTTCATCCCTATTTGTCCGTTGAGGAGTAACAGTTTATAACTGCTAATGAAGATAAATCATGCAGCAATGAGCAGGGATCTCCAGGATGAATTCCCGGTGCTGATGAAGGAACGGTGAGATTTCCCAAAGTCAGGGTGAGCTGAGACTTGAAGTGGATGTGCCAGGTGGCAGTGAGCAACATTTCCACTGCCTAGCCGTGGTTTGATGGATTTGCAGGTTTGGGAGATGCAATCAGTGCTGCTGAACTTCTGCACAAACTGCAGGCAGTTCCTGACGGAGCAAAAGGATACATAATATTCATTAACTTGATGCCAGAACCATCCACCCCGCGTGATGCTCAGTTTCAGCTGTTGCAGGGGTAACATGCCGAGGCAAATGCCGGCGGCACCATCGCACTCATAACTCACATCTTCACAGTAATGAAAGGATTCACTTAAACGAGAGACATGCAGCCCCTGTCCTGCCCTTACAGTCATGTTTTGTGTGGCATCCATGACATGAATCGAATGAATTGACTTTACTACTTACATTCTTAATATACTAGAGGAGTAAAAATCTTTGCGTTACGTATCCATCTAAATGTGCAATGTGTAGCTTGAAGTAATTGATAATAAGTAACAACACACACCAAATGCTGGTGGAACGCAGCAGGACAGGCAGCATCTATAGGGAGAAGCGCTGTCGATGTTTCGGGTCGAGACTCTTAGTCCTGCCGAAGGGTCTGGACCCGAACGTTGACTGTACTTCTCCCTGTAGATGCTGCCTGGCCTGCTGCGTTCCACCAGCATTTTGTGTGTGTTGCTTGAATTTCCAGCATCTGCAGATTTTCTGGTGTTTGTTGTCATAATAAGTAGTATGTACAACAGTCAATACAACATAGAAATACAGTTGTGTCAGCATGAAAAAATACAAGATTGCACTTAATCAGGATATTAATCAGATGCCTTGTGCAGGAAGGCACAGAGTCGACTGTACTTCCTTAGAAGGTTGGCATCATTCAATGTCTGCAGTGAGATGCTGAAGATGTTCTATAGGTCAGTTGTTGAGAGCGCCCTCTTCTTTGTGGTGGCGTGTTGGGGAGGAAGCATTAAGAAGAAGGACGCCTCACGTCTTAATAAGCTGGTAAGGAGGGCGGGCTCTGTCGTGGGCAAAGTACTGGAGAGTTTAACATCGGTAGCTGAGCGAAGGGCGCTGAGTAGGCTACGGTCAATTATGGAAAACCCTGAACATCCTCTACATAGCACCATCCAGAGACAGAGAAGCAGTTTCAGTGACAGGTTACTGTCGATGCAATGCTCCTCAGACAGGATGAAGAGGTCAATACTCCCCAATGCCATTAGGCTTTACAATTCAACTGCCAGGACTTAAGAACTTTTTTTAACTTTTTGAGTTAGTGATTTAGATGCATATCATATTATTACTGAGTTAAGTATTGTATGCAATGAGTTTTTTTTTTGCTACAACAAGTGTATGGGACATTGGAAAAAAATGTTGAATTTCCCCATGGGGATGAATAAAGTATCTATCTATCTATCTATCAGGAGGGCCAAAATAAGGCACTAGGTTCCTTGAGCAGACAAGGTGATTCCAAATATCAAGGGATTCCTCATACATGTTAAGAGCAAAAGGATTTCAGGGGACAAAATTGGTCCTTTGGAATACCAGAATGGTAATTCATGCATGGAACCAAAGGAGATGGGGGAGATTTTAAATGCATTCTTTGCATTTATATATACTCAGGAGACGGACAAAGTATTTTGAAGTGAGGCCAAACTGCATCAACTTCATAAGATCTATACACATTATAGATAAGGTGTCTGCTATTTTGAGGTGAATCCTGAAGGCCTGACTAGGTGTTGCTTGCGGGAGGCAAGTGTGCACATTGCCACGGCCCGGGCAGAGATAATAAAATCATCCTTAGTGATAGCAGAAGAAGCAAAGGATTAGAGGATAATCAAAGTTGGAGGGAGGAGAAGATGGTGGCGTGACGCAGTGTGCGTGGTCTCTCCGGTGAACGATATCTGTTATTTGTTAAGTAGGTTACCGTGCACAATTCTGATTTGATGGAGACAGACGTGAGAGCGTGGAGGAACATCTGGAGAAACTTCTGAAATGCCCGCTTCACTGCTGCTGCTACTGTGCGGTCCGGAATCTCCGGAGGAGAAGGCCTCCGAGACCTCGGCTTTGCTTGTTTCGGCGGCCGGGACGAGGTCGAAGGCCCTCGGCAGAGGATGGCGCTTGAGAGGCTGTATCGGAGGGGCTGGTCGGAGGCTCGATGTTTTCGGACGGACTCAGAGTCTGCTGTGGTCGGGTGCTTCCAATGCATCAGTTGTTGGTGCCTGGAGGTTTATAGCAGGGAGAGTTTCTCCCTTTCTGCTGCCTGATATCGGGACTATTGGAGTCGATTGGGACTTGAGACTTTTTTTTAACCGTGCCCATGGTCTGCTTTTATCAAATTATGGTATTGCTTTGCACTGCTGTAGCTATATGTTATAATTATGTGGTTTTGTCAGTGTGAGTCTTTGTTTTGTCTGTTTTTTTGTGGTATCACTCTGGAGGAACATTGTATCATTTCTTAATATGTGCATGCATTTCTAAATGACAATAAACGAGGACTGAGTGTCCTCATAACCTAAAAAAAAAGTTGTTCTGCTGTTTCAGAAAGTATCTAAAAATAACCCAGGGAATTATAGGTTGATGAGCCTGACACCAGTCGTGGGAAATTTACTGGAAGGTATTCCAAGGGATGGAATATGTTGGTACTCAGATAGACGTGGAGTGATTGGGAATAGTCAGCATGGCTTCATGTGTGGCAGGTCATGTCTAACGAATAGAAACATAGTAAACATACAGCACAATACAGGCCCTTCGGCCCACAAAGCTGTGCCGAACATGTTCCCACCTTAGAACTACCTAGGCTTTACATATAACACTCTATTTTTCTAAGCTCCATGTAGTCATTCAGGAGTTTCTTAAGGGACCCTATCGCTTCCGCATCCCCCAAAGCCGCTGGCAGCCCATCCCACACACTCACCACTGTCTGTGTAAAACAAAAACTTACCTGACATCTCTGTACCTACTTCCAAGCACCTTAAAACTATGCCCTCTCGTGCTAGCCATTTCAGCCCTGGGGAAAAGCCTTTGACTACTCACATGATCAAAGCGTCTCATTATCTTGTACATCCCAATCAGGTCACCTCTCATTCTTAATCACCCTAAGAGAAACGGCCGAGTTCACTCAACCTATTCTCTTAAGACATGCTCCCCAATCCAGGCAGCGTCCTTGTAAACCTTCTCTTCACCCTTTCTATGGATTCCACATACCTCGCATAGTGAGGCGAACAGAATTGCGCACAGTACTCCAAGTGGGGTCTGACCAGGGTCCTGTAAAGCTGCAGGATTAACTCTCAGCTCTTAAAATCAATTTGAAGGTCAATGCACTGTATGCCTTCACAGAGGCACAGAGTCAACCTGCTTAGCAGCTTTGGGAGACCTATGGACTCGGACCCCAAGATCTCTCTGATCCTCCACACTGCCAGGAGTCTTACCCTTAAAGCTATATTTTGCCATCATTATTGACCTACCAAAATGAACCAGCTCACACTTATCTGGGTTGAACTCCATCTGCCACTTTTCAGCCCAGTTTTGCATCCTATCAATGTCCTGTGTAACCTCTGACAGCCCTGCACACTATTCACAAAACTCCCAACCTTTGTGTCATCAGCAAACCTACTAACCCATCCCTCCACTTCCTATTCCAGGTCATTTATAAAAAATCACGAAGTGTAGGGTTCTTAGAAAAAAAAACACATAGATTTTTTCAAGCAAGTTACCCAGAAAGTTGCTGAAGGCAAGACATGGATGTTGTCTACATGAACTTTAGCAATGCACATGACAAGGTCCCACATAGGAGGTCGGTCAAGGAAGTTCAGTTACTCAGCATTCAAGATGTGTTAATAAAATGGATAAGATTTTGGCTTCATGGGGGAAGCCAGAGAGTTGTAGCAGATATTTGCCTCTCTGACTGGAGACCTGTGACGAGTGGAGTGCTGCAGTGATTGGTACTGGGTCTGTTATTGTTTGCAGACAATATCAATGATCTGTGTAATAACGCAGTTAACTGGTTCTGCAGATTTTACGGAGGACACAAAGACTGGTACTACAGTGGACACTGAGGAACACTAGAGCTTTCAGTGGCATCTGGACCAGCCGGAAACATGGGCTGAGTAATGGCAGACGGAATTTAATGCAGACAATTGTGGTGTTGCACTTTGTAAGGACCAGCCAGGGTAAGTCTTGCACACTGAATGGCCAGGCACTGAAGAGTGTGGTAGAAGAAAGGGATCTGGAAATAGAGGTACATAAATCATTGAAAGAGGCACAGGTAGATAGTTCGTAAATCATCTTTTGGAACTCTGGCCTTCATAAATCAAAATATTGATTACAGAGTTGGGATGCCATATTGAGGTTGTATAAGACGCCGGTGAGGCCTAATTTGGAGGACTGTATGCAGTTTAGGTCACCTATCTGCAGGAAAGATGCAAATAAGATTGAAGGTACATAGGGAAAGTTGACCAAGATATTACTGGGACTGGAGGGCATGAATTATAAGGAAATACTAAATGAATTCGCTCATAATACTTTGGAGCATAGAGGACTGAGGGGAGATTTGATAGCTGTTTACAGATACGATAAACGCAAGCAGGCTTTTACCACTAACGTTCGGTTAGACTACGACTAGAGGTCATGGCTTAAAACAAAATGTTCAAGGGGAACATGAGGAGGTACTTTTTCACTCAGATGGTCGTGAAAGTGTGGAACAAGCGGTCAATGAAAGTGGAGCAAGCCAGGTGGATTTCGACGTTTAAGGGAAGTTTCGATACGGATATGGATGGTAGTGGTATGGAGGGCTGTGGTCTGTTTGGATGTCGATGGTAGGAGGCGGTTTAAATGGTTCAGCATGATATAGCTGGCGCAGTACTTCTCTATGACTCTTTGAATGGTCAGCCACCCATTTGTTTGGGAACTCAGATGGACAGCAGAGCAGGTGTGATTGGCAGCTTTCCCTCCCTCCTTCCCTCACTGACTGCAGTGAAGCCAGTGGGTCAACTGAATTTGACTGACAGCCCTGACGAGATGAGGATTGAATTGTAGTCTGAATGCCTTTCCAACAGTCCAGATATACAGCCACTGTTCTTAAACCCCACTGATAAATACCGGTGCGAGGGGAAAATGTGACACTGAAACTGTAGTTTCCAACGCTCCACAACTTACCAGGTTTTACAGCTGAGGCCAGATCTTCTGCAGACAATTCAGGGATCTCGTTGGCCATGTAGAAATGTTAGAACATGTCGGAGATTAATTTTGATCACTTTTCCCTCTGATACCAGTGACGATACATTAAATAGACTCACCCCATGTTCCTGTGCAGTGAAATGCCCCTCCTGTCTCAACATCCAACTGAGTCTTTCAACACCTTCTTCTATTGCTTGTTTCAGTCTGTCCCTGTAGAATTTTGTCAGTTGGTATAGTCGATATTCAGCCCCCTCTGCCAGGAGGTCAGAGATTGTAGACTCTGGCTCTGCGAATATAAAAAGGAGGAAGTGGGCACCAACCCAAATATGCCTCTTCTCCACCGCTTTTACAGCACTCACATCATGTCTCGAAACTCCTGCCTTCAGTTACAAACACAGATTTTCTCCCAAACTCCAACACTAGCCTTAAAGCCAACCCAACAACGCTCTGGGAGTTACTTTACCAGAAGGACCACATTTGCGAGAAATCAACCTCCCCACGCCACCCCCTCATTCGGTTCAATTTAGGATGGGCAATAAATGATGGGGCTGCCAATGCTATTCACTTCCCAGAGATACTCTATCCATCCAGGTGTCCCTTAATTCTCATACCGGAAATGCACTCTTCATTTGTACAGTTCCATATTTTCTAATACACATTTCCAGTAGTGGGGTAACAGGTGCACCACTACATCACATGTACCAGTCCCACACATTTCCCCTCCCCTCTGACCTACCCTCCAATAAGACCTTACATTTACCCTCCCTATTGGAAGACAGCAAATGTCACATCACTTTTGAAAAAAGGATGTAGCAAAAGACGGGGGAACAGGTGGATGTCGTATACTTGGATTTCCAGAAGGCGTTCGATAAGTTGCCGTACAAGAGACTTAAGAATAAAATATGGATGCATGGAGTCGGAGGAAGTGTATTGGCATGGATAGTGGATTGGTTAACAAATAGAAGGCAGAGAGTTGGTATAAATGGGTGTTTCTCCGGTCAGCAGTCTGTGTTGAGTGCGGTGCTGCAGGGGTTGGTGCTGGGCCCGCAGATGTTTACCATTCACATTGATGTTTTGAAAGAGTGGACTGAGTGTAGCGTAGCAAAATTTGCTGATGACACAAAACTGAGTGGAAAAGCAAATTGTACAGAGGATGTGGAGAGTCTGCAGAGGGATATAGATAGGTTAAGAGAGTAGGTCAATGTCTGGCAGATGGAATATAACAATGCTGAATGCAATATCATCCACTTTGGAAGGAATAATAGAAGAGCAGATATTATTTAAATGGTGAAAGATTACAGCATGCTGTTGTGCAAAAGGACTTGGGAGTGCTTGTTCATGAATCGCAAAAAGTTGGCTTGCAGGTACAACAGGTTATTGAGAAAGCAAACAGAATGTTGGTCTTCATTGCTAGAGGGATTGAATTCAAGAGCAGGGAGCTCATGCTACAACTATACAGGGTACCGGTGAGGCTGCACCTGGAGTACTGCGTGCAGTTCTGCTCTCCATACTTGAGGAAGGATATACTGGCTTTGGAGGCAGTGCAGAGGAGGTTCTCCAGGTTGATTCCAGAAATGAAGGGGTTAATCTATGAGGAGAGATTGAGTTGCCTGGGACTATATTCTGGAATTCAGAACAATGAGAGGGGATCGTATAGGAACATACAAAAATTTGAAAGGGATAGATAAGACAGAAGTAGGAAAGTTGTTTCCATTTGTCGGTGAGCCTAGAACTAGGGGACATTGCCATAAGATTCAGGGGAGAAGATTTAGGAAAGAGATGAGGAGAAACTTTTTTCCCAAAGAGTGGTGAATCTGTGGAATTTTCTGCCCAGGGAAGCAGTTGAGGCTTCCTCACTAAATATATTTAAGATACAGTTAGATAGATTTTTACATAGTAAGGGAATTAAGTGTTCATGGGAAAACGCTGGTTGATGGAGCTTAGTTTACAGACAGATCAGCCATGATCTAATAGAATGTCGGGGCAGGCTCGATGGGCTGGATGGCCTTACCCTGCTCCTATTTCTTATGCTCTTATGTTTTTATGTTCTCCTCCCTGCTGCATTCTGCGAACACATCACCCTCATATTTCACTCACCTGCTCCTTGTTGGGGATTTGACAATTCCGTCTTTAATGAGCTTCCAAGATCACAGACAGTGACCCCACTTGTGCTGGATCCAGAGTACGGATCAGTGTCCCTGATACCTCTGTGTCTGCGCTGATTTTGTTCGGCTTTCTCTGCGGCCGGAGTGCATCCGCCTGGGACACCGTTCTCAATCCGACGCTGCTTTGGTACCTTGCTTCCCGTGTCCTGATTATCTTCCATCAATGCATTGCCTGGGAAGAATCTCTTGACTGCTGTCCAGAACCATTTCCCACCTGAAATAAATGATGAATTGCAGGTTATACTGGAGTGATTTGGAGCTGAGCAGAACAAGGATTCACAATGGGTGGGCACAACTGAGCCAAAACTCTGGCTGACCAGATTTGGATTGGGACTGAGCTGGTGAACGTGAACTGCACTTCCTACTAGTTACTGATTCTGATAAGCCAGTGACAGGACACATGCACTCCCAGAAAAAGAACAGGATAGACACAGTAATACTGATCACTAACTTGGTGCTGATGACCAGGGAATCTAAAGGGAACAGCGTCAGGTGATACCGGGAAATATTACTGAGTGTATTTTCCACAAGCAGAAAAATCCCTTGGTTACACGCTGGACAATCGCCTGTGTCACACACAGATGAGTCACTGGATTACAGACTGTCCTATCCGTTTGATCACACATACTTCATTCACTGTGCAACAAACTGTCCACACCACTGGGTGAAAAACAACTATTTGCTATGCATCTCCTGCTCTCTTTAACTTTACAAAATGAACCTATTCTTTGGTGCACTTTTCACGTTCATCTCAGACCCCTTGTAAATTTACATAACCCCCTTCACTGTCCATTCTACCACCAATATTGCTGACACCTGCAAACTTCCGAACAACATTAACAACTTTACCTACCTAATCTTTAAAATATGGAGCAAACAGTAGACCTTGTGCCCATCCACACTACAGGTCATAAGCCTCCAAACTGAATAGCCCGCCAATTATTAACCTTCGTATTCCTTCCTCCTAGTCAGTTTTGTATCCAGATAGCTGGCTTGCCCGCAAGAAAATAACCTCAGTATTTTTTGTGGTGTCTATATGTACACTGATAATAAATTCAATTAACTTTGAACCCCGAAGTTTCCAGGTATACAATGTGTGGAGTCGACAGAATGTTTACCATTATTAGCTGCAGCGCAGAATATAGGTGCAGGGAGATCTTGTGACAAGGCTATAAACTGTTGGTTGAATCAGTTGGAATAGTGTGTGCATTTCTGGTAACAACACTACAGGAAGGATGTATTAATACCGGAGAGTTTGCAAATTGAACATTTCAATTACAAGGGAGATTGGATTGGATGAGCACATTTTCTGATTCAGAGTCTCAACTCAGACTTAGATTATTCATTTCCCTCCATAGTTGCTACCTGACCTGCTGAGTTCCTCCATCATTGTATGTGTGTGTGTGTGTGTGTGTGTTACCCGCTCTAGATCCCACCTTGAAATGCAGTGGGATTCATTTTATTCCGACACACCGATAACATTACATTGACCCGATTCTTTTTTTTGATTCAATGTTTGTCTCCTGCTGTTTTATTTTTCTTGTGACATTTCAGCATTCAAACTCCCTTTTTTTGAGAAACCAAATTCACCATTTGTCCACAGCGCAGACATTCATTGGGGTATTAAAACTCCGAAACAAACCGCAAGTATATCTACATATCTACAGTAAGTCGTCTCCTGATCCTTTGCCATTCCCAACACTGGCAATGTTCTCGGCTCGGCTACAAAAAATACATTTCGTAAACTCCCCTCATCTCCTTTCCGCAGCAGCCAAGAAAACCAATGGGGGGGGGGGGGGGGTGGTTGATAGCTGCCTGTCCAAAACATGAAATGCTGTGTTATCACACAATTTCTGAAATTGCGGAAAAGTTCCTATCAGCTGGCACTGAGTTTTATTAATGAAAGTTGGAGATGTCTCACACATCAGTACCTCTCTAGAGGCAAAACAGACCCTGACTCTTGACTTTTACATAACCTACAAACCTGCTGTTGCATTCCTGTTTCACTCACCACCACCTAATTCAGAACCTCCTGGTTTTTTCACACAAGAGAAGCTTTGCATGGCGAGCGAAGTGATTTCACCATTACCGGTGACAGGTCCCTGCGCTGCACCTGTTACGTTGATCAATTACGCAATACCAGTTGGATCAATGGCCCTTTTGGATGAAACTTTAACATCTGTGCAAGTTTCTTCATCTGAAATCTTGTGCAGTAACAGGACGGAAGTTTAATTATAAACTTCCCAGTGAACATACCTGTAGCCATTCTGATTCTGACTGAAGATTGCTAATTGTCGTCGACTTGTTTACACTTTGTTTCCGGTGCGGGGAAGCTCCACCTGCTGGTGATGCTGTGAATTACACAACAAGCAAACAGTGAGTCAGAGTACGATTGAAAATATGACAACAGGTCCATCCCCTGTATCAGAGCAGCAGTTGGATTAGGGGCCAACCCTTCCCCGTTTCTATCAACTTTTGTAAGTCTGTCCAGTGATATCTGACGCTTCCTATTGATAGAGTCACAGATCAACAGAGCACTGATACAAACCCTTCTGCCCAATGAGACAATGCCAACCACAGTGCCCACCAAGATGGACCCAATTTCCTATGATGGATCCATTTCCCTCCTGGCCTCCTCACTCCATCTACACATCCCAACTGCTTCTGTAATTAGACAACTGTGCCTGCCTCATCCACTTCCCCTGGCAGTTCCCTTCACATAATCACCAAACTATTGCATGAAACCGTTGTTGGTTTTGCAATCTATTTACCACTCCTGCCAACTTAGATCACCTATAAGTTACGGCAATCTTCACTGTCAGCACAGTCTACTAATTTTATGTCATCTGTGAACTTACTGGTCAAGCCTTCTGCACTCGCATTCAAATCATTGCTACAAAATAACGAATTTTAAAAGTTCATAGCCTGTAGCCCTGGCGGCACACCACTTGTTACCCACCTTCATCACGAGGAGAAAACTTCAATCACTATACTTTGCTTGCTACTTTATGCTAAAGTTAAATCCATCTAACTTGCTCTTTCTGTTGTCCGCATGAAGGGCCTAAACTTTCAGACCAGGCTGCCATGTGGGATCTTATCAAAGATTTTGCTGAAGTCTAATACAGAACATCCATGGGAAAATATCTTCGAATTTTCACCTCTGCTTAATGTCTGGTTCACAGTTTCTGACAATGTAATTAGTAGAAAAGTACTTGATGACGTCAGGGTGCGTAAATATAAAGCATTGGTTGTCATTTGCTTGTGAGGACTGAATGAACTGTGGTGTTTGTACATTGTGTTACAAAAAGGTTTGCTATCAGCAGAGGCTTCTATGTCGATATACTCAAGTGTAAGTAAATATTGCAGCTTGCAACAACCAGAGCGGTCAATGACATGTTACTGTAGCTCATGGTAATTCCATATTTCTGCAATCACTACAGCGCAAAGCATTTATGGTATAAATCGTTATCACATTTTGAGATGATTATGGGGTAACGCAGACAAGCAAGGAAGCATCGGAACCGAGCACAAGTTACCATCGGAAGATGCAAGATTTGAAATGAGCAAACACTGAGGGAATGTGAGTGGCTTTAAAGAGCTGGAGTGATTGCAACTGGGTCTGGCAGTGGCATAACTGGTACTTCTGGGCACAATCAGTCTTACTCCAACTATTTTTTACCTTCCATTGTACCGGTATATAATATCTAAAGGACCAGTGTTTCAATGGGACTCACCAAACTCTCTCCTGACTGAATCAGTGGCAAATCTGAGTCAGATGGGTTCTCTCCAGTTGATACTCTCAATCCTCAGGCTCGTTCACTTGTTACTGTTCGCTTGTCTTCAGTCATGGTTTGCTTCCAGATGTGGGTATTTCTACTAATAAATCTCTCACCGCAGGTCTAACTTTAATTAGAGGGATAATAAAGCATGTTAACAGTATAAAGGAGAACAAAACATTTGTGCTCAATATCCTGAAAGCAAAACTCACTGAAATTTAAACATTGAAGACAAATTTAACAACCTCAGTGAATAAATCTGTAATTGTCCCTCACACATCACAGAACCTGATATGAAGGAGTCATCGTTCAGTCATGGTAACATAATATATCAGAGCAGAATCAAGTTATTCGATCCATATGATTACCACCAACCCACCCCCACAACGCTTTATTTATTCCTCATGTAACACCGAAGTTACTTAGCAATCAAGAATATGTCAAACTCTGGCATAAATGTTTTCAGTAATTGCCTCCATCACAAATATGGCAGCATATTCACACATCAACTAAGCTTTGGCTGAGAAAAAGAATCCTCCATCGCAGTTTTAGAGGAAAACATTTATTATCAGCTTGCGCTCTGAACAGATGGAGACTTCCTCTCCATGTTCACAGTATCCAGGTTTTTTCAGCATTCGATAGGTTTATATAAATACACCCTGACCCCCAGCCCCACCACCATCACTGAACTCCATTCACTACAGGCCCAGAGTCATCAAATGGGCCACATAAATAAGGACTAACACGTAGGCCTTCAAAAGCTCCGGATACATAAAAACTATCATTCTTGTGAGCCTTGTAAGCAACAACTGTACTGTCCAGTTTAAGATGATGCTGGTGAGACACAGCCACGCCTTGCCGCTGGTAAACAGAACTACAAATTATTGTGTTATTTACACATATTTCTCGGACATACTGCAATCAATAGCCCATAACTTCCCTTTCGGAGATGAACATTTGAACAGCTTTTATAACCTGACATTTTTGCGGTGTGAACTGAAGTCTCTAAGGTTTAGAAGGGTTACATCCTGCCCTGTACGGCCTGAATCGAGGCGGTGCGCCCAGGTTCGAGAACGGAGAATAAGCCAATGCTTGGCCATAGCTGCAGTGGACTTGAAGGCAAATTCAGCAGAACTGGGGCAAGGCGATGGTCAAAGGATTCGGGCCTGAATTAAGGAAGGGCGCGAGGTTTGAACAATTTAAGCGCTGGGTCAAATTTGAAAGTTGGATACGTTCGGAATCGAGGCAGCTGGGTCCGGGCCAGAGCAATTTGAAGTGGCAGGGTCTGGTTCCAAGAGCAAGGAATGACGCCATGTTTGCTCAATTTGAGCGCCGGGCCAGATTGAAAATGGTCAGGGTGTCGGTGCCGGAGCAGAGGGACTCCGTGAGGTTTACTCGTCTCTGCGCTGAACTGAGGCTGTAGCTTGCAACTAATAGTTTCCTCAGGCGGTTGCTCGGATGATCTGGTTCGTGGCACATTTTTGTGATCATCGGTTCTGAATGTCAGTTGCTTATTGTTTTGGATGCACATTGTTTTCCCTGCACATTAGGTGTTTGACGGTCTTCTTTTCTTAATGATTTCCATTGAGTTTCTTTGTTTTGTGGCTTCCTGTAAAGTGACGAATCCCAGGGGAGTATATAGTATAGACACTTTTGTAATATATGTACTCTGAATTTAGAACGGCAATAAACACATTTCAAGAAATAGCAGGCAACTTGGTAAAAAGATAGTTACCAGGGAAAAGCTGTGGTTTCTTTCCTGTCTAAATCGCAAAACGAACTACTGTGCACTTTCTACTTCCAGCAGATGTAAACCATTCCAGTGTGAATGTAATAAAAAGTCAGTGGAATCACTAGAACAGCTCAAAAGGTAAGGAACAGCTATGGGAGAGTCACAAATTAATCGATTTGTGTTTTTGACCTTCCGTCAGAATGGCCTCAAATGTTTTCAGTTCTTAGTGCAGATCGCCAGCATCCTGAGTTTCTGTTTGATTTCCACTGCCTGACAGACAGATGACAGTGAGAGGGAATTTTCAAACAGCGTCAGAACACTGAAATCCTCTGTGTCCAATCCTATTGTTGCAAACACGGAGCACCCATTCAATCGCAGCCTCTCTCTGTCAGGGATGGAATGGGAACTCACTCCATCCTCAGATTAACAATCGTTGCTTCAAAGGAAATCTCAGAAACAAATACCTGAGTCCGGAACTCATGCAACCCTTGCTCAACACCTCATAAAGCTGGGCTCCTGATCACTCGGTTCACATTATCTGGGCCAAAAACTGTGTTATCCCAGGACCCAACCTCGTAGGAACACAGTCACCCCACCCCAAAATCCTTGCACTTCATCCACACTGAATGGTATAGTGAGTAATTTGCCACGACCAATGTCCAGCAACCGTACACTTCTGCTTCATTGCGAAAGAAGGAACATCATGCCCCATCTGTAGCAGTTCATGCAAGAGCCAAATCCCAAATTCTGACAGCTCCATATTCCCGAAGTCCCCATCCCAGCATTACAGCCCAAGCACCAACTCTTCATGTAATCATTGCTGCCAGTAACATGCAGCACTGTCTCGGCCATTCAGAGTTCAAAAATTAACACCCCGTCATCAACCTACGGCACGACGGGAACCGGATGATCTGACTGGCCAGAGGTCGGCTGGATATCCTGGGTGTTAGTTACGAGAGGGTGAGGAGATGTTTTACATCGTCTCCAGCAGCTAAACTGAATATATTTTATCATGATCTTATTATTAAATGAGATATTGCCCAACACAATTGAACAACACATTTTGAGCAGAATAAAAAGATTAACATCGCCACTTGGGAATCCCCCTCCAAGTCAGTCGCCATCCTGACTGGGAAACATATCGCTGTTACTTCATTTCCGCTGGGTCAAAATCATGGAATTCCCTGCTGAACAACACTGTGGGTGTACCTACACTCAGGGAGTGCAGCGGTTCAAGAAAGCAACTCATCACCATCTTCTGAAGTGTATCTGTGGATGCTGGCTGAGCTGCCGACACCATGTAAATGAATAAAAAGAGCAATGCTTTTGATATAAAATTGAAATTAAAGTGCTGGAAACATCAAATTGGATCTGTGGAAACACTAAAAGACCCAGGATCAGAACTGGGACCGCCTAATCTGCTGACCACTCAATTGCGTAATTTGTCCCAGACAAATGCTCATACCTACAATGGGAGAAATACTGCACACCAGGGTTCTTAGAGAGCTAGTTAAAGAGATATCGGGGCATTAATAGTTATCTTTTGAGAAACGAAAATCTCATATATTTAAATTGGACCTTCTTTGTATTCGCCGTTCAACATTAATTCTGTATTGTTAAGCACCTGAGCCTCATTGCCGCACAGTACACTCCCTCGGACAAGGCGTGTTTCATTTTACTGTATTCATTACTAATTACTCGATAACAGAGAGGCCCCCGGTGAAACAGTTATCGCCAGTCTATTGAACTTAATATCTATAACAGGAATCACGACTGTGTACCATATTCAATCGATTTTAATATGCATAACATCTAACGTGTTCCAGTCTCCAATGTTCCATCTAATTACTCTTTTTGCAGCTGCGTCGATAAACCATTGGCTTGAGCCGGAAATTTTCAGACAGCCTGGATAGATAGATACTTTATTCATCCCCATGGGGAAATTCAACTTTTTTTCCAATGTCCCATACACTTGTTGTAGCAGAACTAATTACATACAATACTTAACTCAGTAAAAAAAATATGATATGCATCTAAATCACCATCTCAAAAAGCATTAATAATAGCTTTTAAAAAGTTCTTAAGTCCTGGCGGTAGAATTGTAAAGCCTAATGGTATTGGGGAGTATTGACCTCTTCATCCTGTCTGAGGAGAATTGCATCGATAGTAACCTGTCGCTGAAACTGCTTCTCTGTCTCTGGATGGTGCTATGTAGAGGATGTTCAGAGTTATCCATAATTGACCGTAGCCTACTCAGCGCCCTTCGCTCAGCTACCGATGTTAAACTCTCCAGTACTTTGCCCACGACAGAGCCCGCCTTCCTTACCAGCTTATTAAGATGTGAGGCGTCCCTCTTCTTAATGCTTCCTCCCCAACACGCCACCACAAAGAAGAGGGCGCTCTCCACAACTGACCTATAGAACATCTTCAGCATCTCACTACAGACATTGAATGACGCCAACCTTCTTAGGAAGTACAGTCGACCTAAGATGTGTGTGCGCTTTGCAATATGCATCTATGAATACTTAGAGTGAAAAATTAATACAAGTCGCATATTTTGTTTTTAGTTGTTAATTGGAGGATATGATAAAATACAGTAAAACAAAGAAAAAGAAAATCAGGTTTCCTAAACGTTTTACGAGCTGCATTCAATTCTAACCGCGCTGCAACAAAGGCTCCATGGCAGAAGCATTTTATTTACAGCGCGGTCGCACACTGGCGCAGCTCCGAAAGAACAGTGACAGTCTCTCTCTCCAGGTTACCCCAACTGTGCCGAGATAGCCCGCAGCCCCCCCCCCCCCCCCAGAGATGACAACCAGTCAAAGTTGACAGCAAGATAAGGAAATCCTTCTCCTTCAGTTTATTGCTCACTTACTGGAAACAAGTTACCGCATCACAGCAGCAATCATATGAAATTATGACCATTTCCTGCTGGTGAATTTGCCTGAAATCCCATTTACTTTACAAATAGTTGTATCGTTCATGGTCAGAGAACGATGCAAAAACACTAAAGATTAAATTCACTGGGTCTCTTATTTGTTAGAGTGTTGAATTAGTAACAGGACATTCGTCCCGTCAGTCCTGTTCCGCCATTCTCAATGATCACAGCGAGACTTCCATGCGACCGTCTGTAACACGTCGCTCCCTTGTTTGTAGAGAATCTGTGGTCTGCGGAATTAAACACATTGAAAAAAAAAACTCTGCTTCTCTTTCCCTTTAAGGACGAGAATTCCAAACACACAGAATTTCCACCTCCTGGCAATAGCCTCATGTATCTTCTCCAGTTTCAGCTATCCCTACAGCAGCAACCTTGTTCTCCACATTCCTGCCTGGACTCCGCTTGATATTCAATGTATCCAGCAAGGGCTCAATTCATTTATAATATATACATTTGTAAAATCTCCTCACCATCTAAATAACAGTGACTAAAATCAACTCCCGTGAATTTCTAATACCAGCGAATGCATTCAAATGCCCCCATTCATCCAATACCCGAGGGTAAAATCATTTTACCTCTAATTCTACTAAATCAAACAAGCTGAGGTTGATACATGTGGTGGTGCGGTAGCGCAGTGGTCAGCACTGAAGTGGACGGTAGCCAGTGGTCAGCACTGAAGTGGACGGTGGTCAGTGGTCAGCATTGAAGCGGACGGTAGCGCAGTGGTCAGCATTGAAGTGGACGGTAGCGCAGAGGTCAACATTGAAGCGGACGGTAGTGCAGTGGTCAGCATTGAAGCGGACGGTAGCGCAGAGGTCAACATTGAAGCGGACGGTAGTGCAGTGGTCAGCATTGAAGCGGACGGTAGCCAGTGGTCAGCATTGAACCGGACGGTAGTGTAGTGGTCAGCATTGAAGCGGACGGTAGCTCAGTGGTCAGCACTGAAGCGGACGGTAGCCAGTGGTCAGCATTGAAGCGGACGGTAGTCAGTGGTCAGCATTGAAGCGGACGGTAGCACAATGGTCAGCATTGAAGTGGACGGTAGCGCAGAGGTCAACATTGAAGCGGACGGTAGCCAGTGTTCAGCATTGAACCGGACGGTAGCACAGTGGTCAGCATTGAAGCGGACGGTAGCCAGTGGTCAGCATTGAAGCGGACGGTAGTCAGTGGTCAGCATTGAAGCGGACGGTAGTGCAGTGGTCAGCATTGAAGCGGACGGTAGCTCAGTGGTCAACATTGAAGCGGACGGTAGTGTAGGGGTCAGCATTGAAGCGGACGGTAGTCAGTGGTCAGTATTGAAGCGGACTGTAGCCAGTGGTCAGTATTGAAGCGGACGGTAGTCAGTGGTCAGCATTGAAGAGGATGGTAGCCAGTGGTCAGCATTGAAGCGGACGGTAGTGTAGTGATCAGCATTGAAGCGGACGGTAGTGTCGTGGTCAGCATTGAAGCGGACGGTAGTGCAGTGGTCAGCATTGAAGCGGACGGTAGCTCAGTGGTCAGCATTGAAGCGGACGGTAGTGTAGTGGTCAGCATTGAAGCGGATGGTAGTCAGTGGTCAGTATTGAAGCGGACGGTAGCGCAGTGGTCAGTATTGAACCTGACCGTAGCCAGTGGTCAGTATTGAAGCGGACAGTAGGGCAGTGGTCAGCATTGAAGCGGACGGTATGTTAGTGGTCAGCATTGAAGCGGACGGTAGCGCAGTGGATAGCATTGGAACGGACGGGGAACAGCTGCAGAAGCCCCCGGACATGCACTCAGTGGCCACATTATTAGGTACGGGAGGTATATAGTAAAGTGCCCACTGAGGGTAGAATTTGCTATTTTTATATAGGCCTCTGAGAATTACCACAATATTTGTTAATATAAATATCACTGACAGATCTACCCTGTCTGTCCTAAAAAAATACACATACAGAATAATAAAATACACAGATCCGTCAAGCCACGCGATTTCAATGATAACATTGATATGGTAGAAATATTAGAAATGCTGCCGTTACAAGTGGGCCTATTAAAACACCGTAACACTGCCCAATACAGTCCATCTTCCTATCTGATGCAGAACTCCTGGGTCTGGTTTCAGGGAATCCGAGCTTCTGAATTTTATGCCCCTAACACCAAGTGAACACACCCTGAACAATGTTCAGTTGATAACACGCTCATAAACCTGAACTTCACCGTATTCAGCATGTAACGCCACACCTTGTTCCACAGCGCTTGTGTTAAACCACACAAAGACTCACCTTGCTTCAATGAGATTTTCTAACTTGTGTTCCAAACCAGAATTAATAATTCAGTGCACAAAATTTTAACACCTCCAGAGAGGAATCATAACCCGAATCCTGATTCCGTTCGGTTGGTGCTGTCACTTGGATTTATTATTCAACTTAGGACCAGTTTATTGTCAGATTATAAACTCCAGCGACAGCTCAGGGCAAAGATCGCTGTGGGTTTATTGCACAGAGACAGCAGAGGGAAGGGCGCTCTCAACTCTGATGGGATATTATGCATTTGGAATAATGTTCTTTTTTGACCAGCGGACATTCCGTTTCTCAGTTGTAAACTTTGGGCAATGGGTTATTGGGGAGCGGCTGTGCCAAGATTACCATCTCCCAGAGATAACAACCGGTCAAAGTCCACAGCACGATATGAATGCTCTTCTCCTTCAGTTTATTGTTCACTTACTGGAAACAAATTGCAGGATCACAGCGCCATCATATGAAATTTAGACCATTTCCTGCAGGTGGTTTTGCCTGACATCGCATTTAGTTTACATATACATCAACCGTTTTTCATCAATGAGTGATGGAAACACTCGAAACATTAAATACTCTGGGTCTCTTATTTATCGGAGGTTGTTGCTGGCATATTGAATTAGTAGCAGGATATTCGGCTATTTTTATTTGAAGAAATAACAGGCGGGTTAGAGAGAGGTGAATACGTTGATGTTGGGTACTTGGATTTTCCAAAGGCCTGTGACAAGGAGCCACACTTGAGGCTGTTTCACAAACTAGGAGACCATGGCATTACAGGAAAGATTCCAGCATGGATAAATCCGTGCCTGGTTGGCAGGAGGTCTTATGGTCTTATGGAAATGCAGCTTCCCTGGAGGTGGAGGAAAGAGGACACACCAACAGGTGGAACCAGCTGTGGGAAGACATGGATTGTCAGGTCTGAGAACGAGTTGAATGTACCATAACCTTCAGACTGAATCAGAAAACCATTCTAAGGGTATTTGAAATGTCAGAGGCATGGGGATGTGATCACATGTGTTGAGGGCAGAGGTTGTGTCTCCATCAGACCCTCGGTGAGATGGTTCAAGTTACAATGTGCAGGGTTGAAAACACAATGTGTGGTGCCGGATTTAATCACTGATTCTGACACAGTGAGAGGGTTGGTTTTGCTGTAAGGAAGCAACATTAATGGAAGAAGACAAAGGAACTTCATCGGTTTCCAGTTGTTTAGCTGACGTGTCCAATCTGTATGTTCTCTTGACAAAAATAGATATTCGCAGTGGCGACAAGGGGTACAGTCTGGTTTATTTCAGGTTGGAGAGGGGTGTGGAGTTTTGGAATCAGTGCCTTGCGGTGCCACCATCGTTAATTTAGCATGTCCGGAGTGGTGTATTACACAGCACGGAAACAGGCCTTTGGCCGGCCATACCTGTTCTGACCATCCACTCACTGTCTACACTGGTCCCATTCATCAACACTTGGTTCATAGCCGTCTGTATCTCGGCAGTTTCAATGCTCATCAGGATTTTTCCCTGGATCACGTCTTGAATGATGGATCAACATGAGGTACTCGCTTGTTCTCTAGGAGTCTGCTGGCAGCTAGGCAGGACACAAGGATATTGATCAAGGCCCCAGCAATTTCTTCACTGGCCTCTCTCTGTAACGGGGTACATCCCATCAGGCCCTGGAGACTTATACGCCTTAATGCACTTTAAGAGACCCAACACTGTCTCCTCCTTTATTTCAGAATGCCCGAGCATACTAGTACTCTCGGCACTGATCTCCCTATCCTCCATGTCTTTCTCCTTGGTAAATACTGATGTAAGTTACTCATTAAGGACCTCACACACATCCCCGAGGGCTTTGTTTGATTGGACCTTCCTGAGTACAAACTTTTCCTTTTCCTGCTTGACTAAATTCATCACTTCTCTCCATATTTAAGGTTCTGTGACGCTGCCAATCTTGATATTTCTTCATACTGCAATATACCCGTCCTGTACTCTATGCAGATAGACTTTGAACACCCTCCACATGTCAGATGTGACTTGCCAGAAATAGCTGTCTCCCATTAGCTCTCCATAGTTCTTGCTTAGTGAATTCATAATTTACCCTGATCCAATTCTTTACTCTCCCGCAAAGTCTACACTTTCCTTCTCTAAATCTCTCTTAAACTTAAGGAGTTCTGCCCTAACCATTCACCCACCAAATGGTCGGGTATCTAGCTAGCATAATTACCCAACATCAGTTTCAGTACAGCTCCTGCTTTTGTTGGACTATCTACATCCTGATTTAAGATGTCATCCTAGATAACAAAAATAGTCGATGCTAGTGAATCGGGGAGCTTTTAATAATCAAAAGAAGACAATTTAAAAAAGGAATCAGCAGAGAAATGGTGAAATATAAAGGCAAGCTAGCTAACGATATAAAATAAGATACCAAAATAAAGTATCATAATGAAGCACAGTAATGTATCATATTCAATCGCGATTAATATGTATAGAATCTAACGTGGTGCAATCTCCAGTGTTCCCACTAATTACTATTTTTGCCGTTGTGTGGATCAGCCATTGCTGTGAGCTGGAAATTTCCACACGGCCTGAAAAAAGCGCTGCATCTCCAATATGTTCCTTTTTGTAATGCGCATCAATGAATATTTAGAATGGACTGAGAAAAAAGATCACAGCACAGCCGCATACCGGCGCAGCTCAGAAGGAACAGTGACAGTCTCTCTCTCCAGGTTACTCCAAACTGCCTTGTCAGCAACAACCTGTTGTTGGAAACAGGAAAATCACAAAAATCAGCACCAAATCTCACCCATATTCAAATTTGAGATAGGTGAGGGCCTGTCTAAATGGTAAATGCACTAAATAGCTGTGTTATTAGGTAAAACTGTACAGCCACTCATTACTGGGAATCTGTTAATCGTGTGGCAGGAACTCAAAGGATAAAAGCATACAGGTATGGTCAAGGAGTTCAGTTGTTTTTCAGGCGAAATATCCGAATCTGGAATAAATGTGGTCTAAGTGACCTTGACCGTGGAATGATATCTGGTGTCAGACAGGGCGGCGTGAGCATTACGGAAACTGATCATCTCCTTGGATTTTCACGCACAATTCGCTCGGTTTACAGCGAATGGTGCGAAAACAAAATGAAAGAAAATCCAGTAAGCAGCATTTCTGGGGGGTGAAAACGTCTTGTTAATGGGAGACATCAAGGAGATTGACTAAACTGATTAAATCTGAAAGGAAGGTGACAATAACTTAAATAGCCAAGCGCTCCAAAAGCCGGGGTGCAGAAGAGTGTCACTGAACGCCGAACGTTGGATTTGGATGGGGAACAGCCGCGGTAAACCCCGAACATACACTCAGTGGCCATATTATTAGGTA
Organism: Hemitrygon akajei; assembly: GCF_048418815.1. Taxonomy (NCBI): domain Eukaryota; kingdom Metazoa; phylum Chordata; class Chondrichthyes; order Myliobatiformes; family Dasyatidae; genus Hemitrygon; species Hemitrygon akajei. Next base: position 667,367 of record NW_027331966.1, read on the forward strand.
CAGGAAGTAGTTAAGAATTACCCACTAAGTGTAGACGTCCATAATTTTAACAACTGCCAGTGAGATTTACTACAGGATTTTTTTATTTTAAATATCACTGACAGATATACACAGTCTTTGCTCACAAAATTACACAGAATTAAATAAAACACGCATCTGTAAATCCAGGTGATCTTCTGGACAATATTGAACTGGTGGAAGCTCTAGAAATACTATCATGACAAGTGGGGTAATAAAAGACCATAACAACCTGATTTTACAATGTTAAAATATCCCATGACTATCGTAACGTTGTCCTTTTAACATAAATTTTCTATCTCCCGTTGTAATTTTCAGACCATGTCATTACTACTGTGTGGGGATCTGTATATAATCCCTATCAGGGCCTTTGTACCGTTGCAGTTTCCTAGCTCTACCCACAATGATTCAAGACCTTCCTACCCCATGTCACCTCTTTCTAATGATTTGATTTAATTTTCACCAAGAGTCACGCCACCCTTTCTGCCGACCTGCCTGTCCTTTCGATACAGTGTGTATCATTGGATGTTAAACTCCCAGCTGTAATATTCTTTCAGCCACGATTTAGTGACACCCACAATGTCATACATGCCAATCTGTAACTTTGCTGTGTTCGTCTATTATTCCTTATACTGCTCGCCTTCAACTGTAACATCGTCAGTATTGTACTCTCCCTTTCCCATTTTTTCTGCCTTTTACTTTCTAGCTCATCCTATTGACTGCGTTTGTCCTATCATCAGCCTCCTCTTTCTATCACTATGACTGCACATTGCCTCTGCTTGTGAACCAACTACCCCATTCTCACTATTATAACTCCAGTTCCCATCCCTCTGCAAAATTAGCCCTCCCGAGTCATTCTGGAAAACATGCCCTCAAGGGTATTGGTTCCTCTGGGATTCTGGTGTAACTCATCCCTTTTGTACAGGTCATACCTTGCCCAGACGAGATTCCAATCATCCATATATCTGAACCTATGCCTTCTGCACCAGTTCCTCAGCCACTGCCAAATCATTCTATTCTTGTCCTCACTAGCACGTGGCACAGCAGGCAATTCACAGATTACTACCCTGTAGGTCCTGTTTCACAGCTTTCTACCGAGCTTCCTATATTATCACCCAGGAACCCCTTCATTTTTCCTGCCCATGTCATTGGTGCCAGTATGCACCAAGACATCTGGCTGCTCACCCACCCCTATAAAATGCCATGGACCCGAACTGAGACATCCCTGAACCTGTCACCTGGGAGTCAACATACATCCAGAATCTCGTCTCTGTTCCTCTGACTATGGAATCTTTTATACCCGCTGTAGACCTCTTCCCTTCTGTTCTCTTCCGAGGGCAGGACCCAGAGGCTGTGCTTCCAACTGATAGTTCATCCGTCTCACTAGGTGTATACTCAAAGTGGTATACTTATTATTGAGGGGCACGTCCATGGGGCTTGTCTGCACTGGCTGCTCATTTTACTTCCTTCTGCCGGCAGTCACCAAGTTACTCTCCTCCTGCAACCTAGAGGTGACTAACTCCTTGTATCTACGAACTGAAGCTTAAACCATACCGGTACCCAAGAAGAGTGTGGTTAAATTCCTCAATGGCTATTGCCCAGTGGCACTTACATCCACAGTTGAAGTGTTTTGAGGGAATGGCATTGAAGCATATCAGCTCCTGTATGAACAGTGACCTGGTCCACTCCAATTTGTCTACTGAAACAACAGATCCACAGCACATCTTCTACATCTTCAGTGATCAACCTTAAGCCTGAATTGTAAAGAACTTGGGCCTGATCGCCTCACAGTACAATTCCCCTGATGAGGTGAATTCAGTTTTTGTGTGCTACACATTACCATTTCCATGATGACTGTGTGTCGGGGATAAAATAGTTTTAGCTGCTCTTTTCAGCCTCAATATCCCGTCTGTTACAGGTGTGGTGAACTACATATACCTGTCTGGACACGCCCCCCCCCCCAGCTGACTGCTCCTGTGGCTCCTCCCACAGACCCCTGTATAAAGGCGATTGAGGTCTGAGCCCGGCCTCTCTGTCTCCAAGATGTAGTATGGTGGTCAACCACTGCTTGTTCCTTCTTCCAGTCAATAAAAGCCGATATCTCGCCTTTACATCTCAGAGAGAGTTATTGATGGTGCATCAATAGGGAAGTGCGATACCGTGCCGTGTTCAAATGTATTTGCTCTTAGCGATTAGTATGCATAGATTCCAGGACTTTATGTTCCCTTAAGATTAACCCACCCTTGTCATCACAACAATGTTTAGTTCACGGTCTTCTCCGTGCCATCCAGATGTGGGAAACATGGGAATGAATAAATAGATGCAGATCTCATTCTTGATAACACCCGAGATGGGGGTGAGTGCATTGTCTAATTTGGAAATAAACTCAGTGGTAATTTTTTGAAGTGCACCTGTACACCAGCTCGTTAATGCTGATCAACAAATCACGTGGCACCAGCTCAGTTACTTTTATAAAAACATGCAGAAATGGTCAGGAGGTGCAGGTGTTGTTCAGAACAAACATCAGATTGGGGAAAAATGTGATCTTGGTGACTTTGACAGTAAAATGATTGTTGGTTCCAGATGGAGTAGTGTGAATATCTCTGGGATTGTCATGCACAACTGTCTCAATTTACAGACAATGGGTCGAAATACAAACAGACAAACATCCAGTGAGTGTCAGTGCTGGATGGGCAAACGCCGTGTGTATGAGAGAGACCGGAGGAGAATAGCCAGACTGATTCAAGCTGCCGGGAAGGCAACAGGAAGTCTAATAAGCACAGGTTGCAACAGGGAAATCGGCCGGTGGGTGAGTGGGCCAGTGAAGGAGTGGAGCTTTGTGGCTTTGACTCGAGAGGCTTCGACGAGAAGAGGCGGAGGACGAGCCTGTTCCCAGTTAGTCTTTACAATGACTCCCGAGACGGTGATGTGCCTCTCCTGTGAGATGTGACAGTGTTGGGGGAACTCCCCTGTCCCGCAGAGTCACATCTGCCAGAAGTGCATGCGGCTGGGCGATCTGGAAGACTGTGTGAGGAATCTGGAGCAGCATCTGGATGACCTTCGACACATAAGGGAGAATGAGGCAGTCATAGATGAGAGCTACAGGGAGGTAGTCACACCTAGGCTGCCGGAAGCAGGTCGTTGGGTGACAGTCAGAGGGGGGAAAGCGAATGTGAGTAGACAGGTAGTGCAGAGCCATTCCCATGAATAATAATTTTACCATCCTGGACACAGTTGGTGGGGATGACCGAACATGTGTGAGCCACGGTGGCAGGGCCTCTGACACTGAGTCTGATCCTGTGATGCAGAAGTATGGGACGGAGAAGAGGAGAGCTGTCATCATTGGAGTCTCTATAGTCAGGGGAGCAGACAGGAGATTTTGTGGACGTGCGAAGGACAGCCGTATGGTTTGTTGCCTCCCGGGTGCCAGGGTCTGGGATGCTTCTGACCGGGTGAATGACATCCTGGTATGAGAGGGAAAGCAACCAGAAGTCGTGATACATGTTGGTACCAACGACATAGGCAGGAAGAGGGATGAGGTCCTGAAGTGTGAGTTTCTTGAACTAGGCAGAAGGCTGAAGAACAGGACCTCAAGGGTGGTCTCAGGATTGCTGCCAGTACTATGTGATAGTGATGGTAAGAATTGAAGGAAATGGCAGTTGAATGTGTTGCTGAGGAATTGGTGCAGGGGGCAGGGTTTTAGATTTTTGGATCATTGGGGAAAGTGGGACCTGTACAGATTGGATGGGTTGCACCTGAATTCAAGGGGGAGCAATATCCTTGCAGGTAGGTTTTCTAGCATGGTTCGGGAGTGTTTAAACTAATTTGCAAGAGGGATCGGACTGGAGCGATAGAGAAGTGAAAGAAGTGCATGGAGTAAAGCCAGATCTAACATATAGAGAGGCTTTGAGGAAAGAGAAGCAGAATAAAGGGTGTAAAAGTAGTAAGGTAGAAGGGCTAAAGTGTATGTACTTCAATGCAAGAAGCATCAGGAACAAAGGTGATGAACTGACAGCTTGGATACATACATGGAATTATGATGTAGTGGCATTTCAGAGACTTGGCTGGAACCAGGGCAGGAATGAATTCTCAATATTCCTGGATTGCAGTGCTTTCAAAGGGATACAGAGGGGGGAAAAGGGGAGGAGGAGTGGCATTACTGGTCAGGGATACTATTACAGTTGCAGAAAGGGTGCGTAATGTAGCAGATCCTCTTTTGAGTCGGTATGGGTCGAAGTCAGGATCAGGAAGGGAGCAGTTACTCTATTGGGGGTATTCTATAGGCCCCCTGGTAGCAGCAGAGACAGCAAGGAGCAGACTGGGAGGCAGATTTTGGAAAGGTGCAAAAATAACAGGATTGTTATCATGGGTGACTTTAACTTTCCTAATATTGATTGGCACTTCATTAGTTCCAAGGGTTTAGATGGGGCAGAGTTTGTTAAGTGTGTCCAGGATGGATTCCTGTCACAGTAGGTTGACAGGCTGACTAGGGGGAATGCCAGACTAGATATAGTATTAGGTAACGAACTGGGTCAGGTCACATATCGCTCAGTGGGTGAGCATCTGGGGGATAGTGACCACCACTCCCTGGCCTTTAGCATGATCATGGTAAAGGATAGAAGCAGAGAGGACAGGAAAATTTTTAATTGGGGAAGGGCAAATTATGAGGCTATAAGGCTAGAACTTGCAGGTGTGAATTGGGATGATGTTTTTGCAGGGAAATGTACTATTAACATGTGGTCAATGTTTAAGGATCTCTTGCAAGATGTTAGGGATATATCTGTCCCGGTGAGGAAGATAAAGTATTGTAGGGTGAAGGAACCATGGGTGACAAGTGAGGTGGAAAATCTAGTCAGGTGGAAAAAGGCAGCATACATGAGGTTTAGGAAGCAAGGGTCAGATGGGACTAATGAGGAATATAGGGTAGCAAGAAAGGAGCTTAAGAAGGGGCTGAGAAGAGCAAGAAGGGGGCATAAGAAGGCCTTGGCGAGTAGGGTAAGGGAAAATCCCAAGGCATTCTTCAATTATGTGAAGAACAAAAGGATGACAGGAGTGAAGTTAGGACCGATTAGAGATGAAGGTGGGAAGACGTGCCTTAAAGATGTGGAAGTGAGTGAGGTCCTAATGAATACTTCTCTTCGGTATTCACCAATGAGAGAGAACTTGATGATGGTGAGGACAATATGAGTGAGGTTGATGTTCTGGAGCATGTTGATATGAACGGAGAGGAGGTGTTGGAGTTGTTCAAATACATTAGGATGGATAAGTCTCCGTGGCCTGATGGAATATTCCCCAGGCTGCTCCACGAGGCAAGGGAAGAGATTGCTGATCCTCTGGCTAGGATCTTTATGTCCTCGTTGTCCACGGGAATGGTACCGGAGGATTGGAGGGAGGCGAATGTTATCCACTTGTTCAAAAAAGGTAGTATGGATAGTCCGAGTAATTATGAACCAGTGAGCCTTACGTCTGTGGTGGGAAAGCTGTTGGAAAAGATTCTTAGAGATAGGATATATGGACATTTAGAGAATCATGATCTGATCAGGGACAATCAACAGGGCTTTGTAAGGGGCAGATGGTGTCTAACAAGCCTGATAGAGTTCTTTGAGGAGGAGACCAGGGATATAGATGAGGGTAGTGCAGTGGGTGTGATCTACATGTATTTTAGTAAGGCATTTGACAAGGTTCCACATGGTAGGCTTATTCAGAAAGTCAGAAGGCATGGGATCCAGGGAAGCTTGGCCAGGTTTATTCAGAATTGGCTTGCCTGCAGAGGGCAGAGGGCCATGGTGGAGGGAGAACATTCGGATTGGAGGGTTGCGACTAGTGGTGTCCCACAAGGATCTGTTCTGGGACCTCTACTTTTTTGACTTTTATTAACGATCTGGATGTGGGGGTTGAAGGGTGGGTTGGCCAGTTTGCAGACGACACAAAGGTGGGGGGTGTTGTGGATAGTGTAGAGGATTGTCGAAGATTGCATAGAGACGTTGATAGGATGCAGAAGTGGGCTGAGAAGTGGCAAATGGAGTTCAACCCGGAGAAGTGTGAGGTGGTACACTTTGGAAGGACAAACTCCAAGGCAGAGTACAAAGTAAATGGCAGGATACTTGGTAGTGTGGAGGAATAGAGGGATCTGGGGGTACATGTACACAGATCCCTAAAAGTTGCCTCCAAGGTAGATAGGATAGTTAAGAAAGCTTATGAGGTGTTAGCTTTCATAAGTCGAGGGATAGAGTTTAAGAGTCTCAAGGTAATGATGCAGCTCTATAAAACAATGGTTAGGCCACACTTGGAGTACTATGTCCATTTCTGGTCACCTCACTATAGGAAGGATTTGGAAGCATTGGAAAGGGTACAGAGGAGATTTACTAGGATGCTGCCTGGTTTAGAGCATGTGTATTATGATCAGAGATTAAGGGAACTAGGGCTTTACTCTTTGGAGACGCGATAGGGTGTACAAGATATTAAGAGGAATAGATAGTGGAGAGCCAGAGCCTCTTCCCCAGGGCACCACTGCTCAGTACAAGAGGACATGGCTTTAAGGTAAGGGGAGGGGAGTTCAAGGGGGATATTAGAGGAAGGCTTTTACTCAGAAAGTGGTTGGTGCGTGGAATGCACTGCCTGAGTCAGTGGTGGAGGCAGATACACTAGTGAAGTTTAAGAGACTACTAGACAGGTATATGGAGAAATTTAAGTTGGGGGGGGGGTTATATGGGAGGCAGTGTTTGAGGGTCAGCACAACATTGTGGGCTGAAGGGCCTGTAATGTGCTGTACTATTCTATGTTCTATAACTAGTGTGCAGAAAAGCATCACTGATCATGTAACATTTTGATCTTTGATGTGAACGGGCTACGGCAGCAGAAGACTATAAGACCTTAAGAAATAGGATCATAATTAGACCATCTGGCCCATCGGGTCTGCTCCACCGTTCAATCATGGCTCACCCTTTTTATTTCTGTCCTCCTCAACCCCAGTCCCGGCCTTTCACCGTAACCTTTGACGCCCTGTCCAAGACCATGAAGATACACTGAGCTGCTACTTTGTCAGGTACAGGAAGTGCGTAATAAAGTGCCGACAGAGTGTAGACTTTGATATTTGTATCAACGCCCAGTGAAATTTAGTACAGGAAATCCTCTCCCCATCTCTCCCTCCGTCTCATTGGAATGGCCTCCTCAATGTTCAGCAGAAGCAGATTATTACCATTAATTCTATCATCTCTGCAGTGTCATGGTCTTTGAAGGACAAGTGAGTGAGATGTTGCAGGTGAGAGGCAGGATTAAGGCGCTGAGATCACAGACAGACCTAGATTGGTCACAGTAAATTCAGCATGTGAATTTTATTAAATCTCCCATCAGCATCCTCCGGCTGACAAAACACATCCAGTGAATTTAACGTTAAAGGGATTTTCATCACACAGTAATGAGCATCATCTTAGATATTTGTAAAGTTTGTGTGATAGCAAGGAAACACATCAACTGGAGTAATGTAAATAGACATATTCGTCAGAATTTTATCTGATTGACCAGGCCACTTATCTCTAGTAAGTGAACACTAATTTGAAGATGAAAGGAGGAGAGTGGGGGTAGAGGGGGGAGAGGAGGAGGAGGGGTAAGGAGGTGTGGAGGGGGGAGGGAAGAGGGGAGGGGGGAGGGAAGAGGGGGAGGGAGGAGTGGGAGGGAGTGGGGGAGATGGGGGAGGGGGTGGAGACTGTATTGAACTGCTTTCAGTTCCTCCCAGAACAGGAACTATTTTGTCGACATCCCTGTAAAGATGCCGCAGGATGCTTTATTTCTCATCATGTATCCCACCGATTTTACCAAACTACTAAGGATACAATCAAGTACATTGCTATTTAAAAGAAAACTGCAATGTATACACCACCCTGTAAACTTAGGTCATGTCAAATTCTTCTCAATCACTGAGAAAAGCCAAGACAACAGACAACACACACAAAATGCTGGTGGAACACAGCAGGCCAGGCAGCATCAATACGAAGAAGCACAGGAAGTTGATGCATTCAATTAGCCGAAGGGAATTATTAATTCTTTCAAAAACGATTCGCTACAGTTCAATTGTTGAACAACTGAATAAGTTCTCAATCTCATTTAAGTGGCCGACTGCCTTGGTGATGTTCATATTTCAGTAAAAAGAGCTTCTTACCGTGTACCGCGGCTCCAGGTTCTGTTGCCACCCTGTCCCAGTGAGGCTGTGTTACGGGTTCTGTAAGTAATGAACACACTCTGGTTAATGTTCAGTCAGCTCCTGGTGATAATTATTAACTAAACCCACAGCGTTACCAGCAGGTCTCTCCGTGACCTTTTCCTTAGCACAGGGTACGTTCTGTCTCCAAACAAACATCACCATGGAGATGAAATGTGATCTCAGTGATTTTGAGAGTGGAATGTTTGTCGGTGCCGGAGGGTGCAGTTTGAATTTCGCAGAAACTGCTGAACTCCTGGGGTTGTCCTGTTCAGCAGTCTCAGTTTTGCGGAGAATGGCGCAGAAGAAGATCAGTGAGGGGCAGTTCGGAGAGCAGAAACGCTTTGTTAATGAGAGAGATTGAATAAGAAAAGCAAGATTGGTTCAATCTGCCGGGAAGACGACAGTAACTCAAATAACTACGCCACAAACGCATTGTGCAGAGAGGCGTCATTGGACGTGTAACATGTCGAACATTGAAGTGGACGGGCTACAGATGTAGAAAACCACGGACATACAATCAGTGGCCGCAGTATTAGGTACGGGACGTGCACAGCACAGTGCCCATTGATATGTGCTTTTGTCAGCCAGAAGTGGCTGACGGGAGATTTAATTACATTGGCATCCCGCAGTCACTGTGACCAACGCAGATCAGACTGTGATCTCGGCTCATCAATCCTGCCTCTCACCTGTAACATCTCACTCATTTGTGTATCAAGGGCCATCACACTGCAGGATTACAATATTACCTGAAAGACTCTCTTTCTCCTGAATATTGAGGACGGTCATTCCCATGACACACTAGACCCACAGAGAGAGGGAAATCATCTCAACTGTCTTCAACTGGCGGTGCCTGGTTTCAGATCCTCACACAACAGGAACTATTTAGTCCCTGTCAAGCTCCGCGGCATACTTTATGTCTCATCGAAGTTCCCAATCATTTTACCAAATTACCGCGGATACAATCAAGTACATTGTTATAAAAAAAACTGTAATGTGTAGAAGCAGGTCTCCCCTGTTTTAGGTAATACCGCAGGTCAAGAGCACACCAGATTCCTCATAGAAAAACTCACGGGGGCAGATGTCTCTCTGCTAAACCTTCTTTTGACCTCCCACCTACCCACTCACATCTGACAGAAGGGAAACAACACTGCAGACGGTGATCCACAACAGGTCCCACCAACCGACTATATAATGGAACCATCAACTCCTTACACCGCCTTCCCCCACGACCACCCCCCGCCCCGGCTGTAATCTCCAATGTGGGTGGTTCAATGCTTTTGACCACCAACCGAAATGCCGTCTAGGATGGACAGATAGTGTCGATCCGGTTAGTGAAGGAATAAGCAAAGCGAATCCTCAGTTCCCTCGGTCGGGGATCAGTAAAACCCCGAGTGTGGACGGATCGGCTTCCTGTTACTGCAAGCAGTAGCCCGGGGACAGTTCCGAGATGCGGGAAGCTCGCACCTCCCGAGCCTTTGCTAATGATTCGCAGCCAGGTTGGCAGTGCGGCGATTCCGATAACAGGTCCATCTGCACCAGTTCCCGCTGGGACATGCACAAGAAGCCAATGCATTCAATTAGATGAAGGGAATTATTAATTAATTTAAAAGCGATTCGCTGTAGTTCTAATTTCGATCAACACAATACGTTATCAATCTCATTCAATTGTTCATAAAAGTGGGTGACTGCCTTTGTGATGTTTATATTTCAGTAAAATGAGCTTCTTACCGTGTACAGCGGCTCCAGGTTCTGTTACCACCCTGTCCCAGTAAAGCTGCGTTACGGGTTCTGTAAGTAATGAACACACCCTGGTTAATAATCAGTCAGCTCCTGGTGATAATCATTAACTAAACGCACAGCTTTATCAGCGGTTCTCTCTCTATTCTGTTCCTTAGCACAGCGTACGTTCTGTCTCCAAACAAACATCACCATGGAGATTAAATGAGATCTCAGTGATTTTGAGAGTGGAATGTTTGTTGGTGCCTGAGGGTGCAGTTTTATAGACAACAGTCAATAGGTTCAGGAGTAGGCCATTCGACCCTTCAAGCCAGCACCGCCATTCAATGTGATCATGGCTGACCATCCGCAATCAATACCCCGTTCCTGCCTTCTCCCCATATTCCTTGACTCCGCAATCTTTAAGAGCTCTATCTAACTCTTTCTTGAAAGCATCCAGAGAATTGGCCTTCACTGCCTTCTGAGGCGGAGCATTCCATAGATCCACAACTCTCTGGGTGAAGAAGTTTTTCCTCAACTCTGTTCTAAATGGCCTACTCCTTATTCTTATAATGTGGCCTCTGGTTTTGGACTCCCCCAACATCAAGAACATGTTTCCTGCCTCTATCGTGTCCAATCCCTTAATAATCTTATATGTTTCAATCAAATCCCCTCTCATCCTTCCAAATTCCAGTGTTCTAGTGAAAACACTGTCATTCAAGCGTGAAGAAAGTTTAACTCTTTGTGATACAGGGAAGAGCGATAGAACCAATGACGCGATGTAAAATACATTAGCTGGGGTCTGGAAGGTCGACTGTTCTTTTCTCCATAGACGCTACCCGGCCTGCAGTGTTCCTCCAGCATTTTGTGTGTGTTGCTCTGATTTCCAGCATTTGCTGTTTTCTCTTGTTTCAGACAGATCGATGACGGGTCACTGCTCAGTTGGATATTTCACATGTCACTACCGGGGTGAAAGATGCCTTCTGCTCACACTCAGTAGAAATCACCCAGGAGAGTATTTCTGATTGACGGCAAAGACGTCATTTCTCTTAATCCATTTGGACGGTAACTGACTCGGTAACATGAACATGTCAGGACTCCCTTCTCCCACTAAATTCACTCCCGATCTCGAAGCAAAGCCAAGTCTCGCTGTAAACGCTGAATAGTTGTGCAGAGTCAAAGACAACACTTAACTCTGATGTTGTAACCGAACAGCGTTCAGTGTGGTCCCGGGAAATCACAGTCTGACTTCCCGGGTGACCCACAATGGTCCTGCACCGGTGTGCTCACCCTGTACGGAGAGTTGAGTCTGAGCTGTTGCTCCCGAGCCCACTCGGCTGTGATGTGTCTGTCGCTCATTACAGATGGACAGGGCCGGGTGAGCCGGGGTAGAGCGGGACTGCCGCAGTCCGGGTCACACTAACTCTCACCAGCTCAGGACGGGTCTGACAGCGGGAGGAGGTGGGAGTGGGGTCAATGTAGCAACCCTGAAGAGGAAAACAAACAGGCTGCGTTAACCTTTCTGTCCGGATTTCCGTTTGGATCTCTCCTTTTTCTTTCATCGTAACCAATGGGGCGGAATATCCTCTGTTTAACTCAGCGAGTCCTGGGCTGCGAATTTGATCCAGTCCGGGTTCTGGGAGGGTCTGAGCTCCACTCTCTGTGTAAGAAAGACTGACTGGAATGGATAGAGTTTCAGCTCAAACATCCCTCACCTGTTCAGGTCCAGGGTGCCGCATTTCTGTTGAAATTAAAGCAAACACGTTCGACTATATATTTCCACTAACCGGAAAAAAAAAGGGAAAGATGTTTGCATTTCCATCTGGACAACTATTGTCACAAGAACCCTCCTCGCCCACGGTTTCATTCCACACCCCGCCGGAAATACTTGTTGAACTTATTTCTCTTAAAAGTCATTTATTCCAAATGGCCAGAAGTTTTACCGAGAGCAGGAGTGACACACTCACTGAAAATCATCACATACGTTAAAATGGTCGACAGGGAGGGAATGACGCACTGATTGAAATGAGCATGGGGGAGGGAAGAGTTTTTTGCCGATTAAAAATGGGAGCCTCACTCCGCTCTATCCCCTGACCTAACCCTCACTATCCTCATCCCTCTACCTTATCTATACCCCTCATGATTTTGTAGACCTCCATCAAATCTCCCCCAAATCTTCTGCGTTCCAAGGAACAAAGTTGTAACCTATTCATTCTTCCCCTATAACTCAGGTCCTCCAATCGCAGCAACATCCTTGTAAACCTACCTTGTACTCTGTCAACCTTATTTACATCTTTCCTGTGGGCAGGTGACGTAAACTGCAAACATGCTCCAAATTAGGCCTCATAACTGTCTTATATCATGCAGTCTCCTGTACTGAATACTTTAATTTATGAAGGCCAATGTGCCAAAGGTTTCTTTACTACCTTATCTAGGTGTGCTGCCACTTCCAATGAATTATGGACCCGTATTCCTGGATGCCTTTGTCCTACCGCACCCCTCAGTGTCGAACCCTTCATTGTGTAAGACCCATCCTGGTTGATCCTACTGAAGTGTAACAGCTCAAAAACCTACATTAAACTCCATCTGCCAATATAAGACATTTTTACACCTGGTGCAGATCCCGCTGCAAGCTCCAATAGTCTTCCTCGTTGTCAAATACACCCCAAACCTTGGTGCCATCTGCAAATTTGCTGATCCGGATAATCCAATTGTCATCGAGATCATTGATATAGATGACAAACAACAATGGATATCAGCACCGATCCCTCTAGAAATCCACAAGTCACAGGTCTCCAGTCAGGCAGGCAACCAATTGCCACCACTATCTGCCTTCCTCCTCTATGCTAATGTCTACTCCCATTTACTAACTCAATTGAATGCCAAGAGAATTAAATTTATTGGTCAACACCCTATGCGGGACCTTGCCAAATGCCTTGCTAAAGTCCATGTAGACAATATCTAGAGCCTTGCCTTCATCAACTTTCCTGGTAACATTCGTTGTAACCTCTTTGAAAAACTCAATAGATTGTCTAGAACACACAAAGTCATGTTGGATGTCCCTAATCAGTCCTGTTTATTTAAATACTCCTATATCCAGTCCTTCCAATGTCTTCAGACAACTGATGGCAAGTGCACCGGCCTATAATTTCCTGGTTTAATTTTGGAGCCTTTTTTAAACAGTTGATCAAAATTAGCTATCCTCCGATCCTCTGGTAGCTCTCCTGTCTTAGAGCATAATTTAAACATAACGGTTACATCTTTGCAATTTCTGCATCCACCTACATCTGGGTCCAAGGACTGAACTTCTCAGTCACTGGGGATTTATACACTCGAAGTTGCCCAATTTGCCCAAAACACTTTCTCATCCGTAATTTGTATAACATCCGTGGCCTCATTTCTCCTTTGTCTCACTTATATAGATTATTTTTACGAGTGAACACAGAAGCAAAAATCCACTTAAGAACACCTCTACCTGTTTTGGCTCCATGCGTACGTTGGCATTCTGATAATCCAGACAATCAATTGTGTCCCCTGAAATCCTTTTGCTTTTAAAACATCTGTATGATCCCTCACCTTGTCTGTTAGGACAACCTTATGCCACCCTATAGCCTTCCTGGTTTCTTTCCTCAATCTTATCTTGCATTTTCTGAACTCCACAAGTACCTCAATTTTTTCCTACCTGCCTGCACCGTTCTATTTTTTTTCTAAACACAAAGTACACTGCAGATGCTGTGGTCAAATCAAGATGTACAAACAAGCTGGATGAACTCAGCAGGTCGGGAATCATCCATTGAAATGAGCGGTCAACGTTTCGGGTCGAGACCCTTCATCAGGACTAAAAAAGGAGGGGGCAGGGGCCCTAGAAAGAAGGTGGGGGGAGGATGGAAAACCAATCAGAGGAAAGATCAAAGGGTGTGGGAGGGGAAGCAGGGAGGGGATAGGCAGGAGAGGTGAAGAAGGAATTTAAGGGGAAAGCACTCTGAGTCGTCGAAGGAGGCAGAGTCATGAGAGGTGATAGGCAGCTAGAAGAGGAGACAGATTGAAGGTGGGTTGGGGGAAGGGAGAGGGAGGGAATTACAGGAAGTTGGAGAATTCGATGTTCAAGAATTCGATCCTTCCTCTGATTGGTTTTCCACCCTCCCCCCACATTCTTTATAGGGCCCCTGCCCCCTCCTTCTTTAGTGCTGACAAAGGGTCTCAACCCGAAACGTTGACTGCTCCTTTCAACGGATGCTGCCCAACCTGCTGAGTTCATCCAGCTTGTTTGTACGTATTTTTTTTCTATACCACGGCCTCAATACCACGGAGCAGAGCCATCGTTCTCCATACTTCCTTTGAATCTGATGGCATTGTGATCACCAGATGCAAACAGTTTCCCTACACAAACTTCTGTTACGTCTGTCCTGTCTCAGTCCCTAATGGGAGATCAAGTGTCACACTCGAGTCTTTGGGACTTCAATGTACTGATTAATGAAACTTTCCTGAGGACATTTGTCAACTACATGAGTACATCTACAGTATGAGAGTTCCAGTCCGTATGTGGAAGGTTAAAATCAAGTCATAACAAATTATGTTTCTTGCAATATTCTCTGGCATGTACTAATTTGTTCCTCTAAATACCACAGACGCTTGGGTGGTCTATAAGACAGACCCATTAATATGTTCAAACAAATTTTATTTATCCGATCTACCTATAAAGTCTCACTAGATGAGTTCTCCCATCTGCCTTTACTGCACACTGCCGTGACCGTTTCCCTGAGTAGTGAAACCACCCCTACCCCTTTTATCCCTCACGCTCTGTCATGTCTAAAACAACGGAACCCCAGAATATTGAGCTGCCAGTTCTCTGCAAGCCAGTCTCAATAATGGTGACAATATCATAATGCCATCTGTTGACCCATGACCTAAGCTCATCTGCCTTTCCTTCAATACAATACATCCTGGGAATACATTCAATACATCGGTAAGACCAATGGTCTAATTGTGGACTTCTGATTGGGTAAGATGAGTTCTCACACACACCAATCGTCATTGATCAGTCAGCAGTGGAAAGAGTAAGCAACTTCATGTTCCTGTGTGCCAGCATCTCTGAGGATCTATCCAGGGCCCAGCATATCGATGCAGTTACAAAGAATACATGGCAGCCATTACATTTCATTCGGAGTTTGACGAGATTATGGATGTGACCAAAGACTCACAGTTAACCATATAACCATATAACAATCACAGCACGGAAACAGGCCATTCCGGCCCTCCTAGTCCATGCCGAACTCTTAATCTCACCTAGTCCCACCTACCCGCAGTCAGCCCATAACCCTCCACTCCTTTCCTGTCCATATACCTATCCAATTTTACCTTAAATGACACAACTGAACTGGCCTCTACTACTTCTACATGAAGCTCATTCCACACAGCTATCACTCTCTGAGTAAAGAAATACCCCCTCGTGATTCCCTTAAACTTTTGCCCCCCAACTCTCAATCATGTCCTCTCGTTTGAATCTCCCCTACTCTCAATGGAAACAGCCTATTCACGTCAACTCTATCTATCCCTCTCAACATTTTAAATACCTCGATCAAATCCCCCCCTCAACCTTCTACACTCCAATGAATAGAGACCTAACTTGTTCAACCTTTCTCTGTAACTTAAGTGCTGAAACCCAGGTAACCCAGATTGCTACACTTGTACCGTAAAAATAGTTCTAACTGGCTGCACATCGCTTGACATGGTGGGGTGGGTGAAGTGGTGAAGCTACTGCACAGGATCGAAATACTCTCAGCAATGTTGTCAGTTCAGTCAGCTCCATCATGGGCAGTAGCCTCCGTAGCATCCAGGACATCGTCATGGAGTGATGCCTCAAAACGGCGGCATCAGTCATTAGGGATCTGCTTCACCAAGAAGATGCCCTCTTCTCATTGGTATCACCAGGAAGGTGGTACAGGAGACTGAGGGCACACACTCAACTAGTCAGGAACCGCTTCTTTCCCTCTGTCATCCGATTTCTGAATTGACATGAAACCCACGAACCTACTTCACTGAATTCATTTTTGCAATACTTATTTAATTTAACTTTTAGTAACAGATACTTATTGTAACACGGTTCTGTTTTCTATTATTAGATGCTGTGTTGGCTAAACAGCTTTTCTCACGCTTGCTTTGGAATCGTAACCCCTGATTCGGGAACTGTTTTTAACCTTGACATAAACTGTGGAGAATCTCAACCGTGCAGACAGGATAATGCAAGAACACAAATACCACGACCGTCAGAAGTGTCTTGAAACAGAGCGAATAGCTTCTTGCAATACACACAAAATGCCGGAGGAACTCAGCAGGCCAGGCGTCATCTCGGAAAGGAGTCCTATCGAAGGATTTCGGCCCAAAACGTCGTCTGTTCACTCTTTTCCTAGATGCTGTCTGGCCTGCTGAGTTTCTCCAACATTTTGTGTGTGTTGCTCCGGAATCTGCAAATTTTCTCTTGTTTGCAAGTAACTTCTTGATCACTGATCCAAAACACAGGTAACGTGTCGGTTGGAAATAAAGATTAGAAATAGTTATCAGAAGCTGAATTATTCTCACCTTAAGAATGATCAGACAGTCAGGCCAGGGTCATTTAATAGCTACCGGGAAGGTGGGGGGGGGGGGGGGCGGGTGTTGCTGATCTGTGAAAACTCACCGCGCGATTCTCTGTGTCCCCGGGGCGAATTCCAGCAGGGAGCGGCTTCTCTGTTGAAACCAAACAAACCAGTTCGACTTTCCGTGCTCACCTTAAACTGTGAACAAAGCTACTTTTACACTGCATTTAAATATTTCTGTTACAGGGGAAAAACAAAAAAAACACCGATGGTATAGAAATGGAAGTTCATCAGTGTCTGCAATCTGAATGTCAACTTGTTAGAATTGCTATCAGACTTTAAGAGTTTTTTACATATCTATTATAAATACACGATTTAATTAAATAAATATATCTGTGGCATTGTCCAATGCGACGATCCGAATGGCAAAATCTTACAGTAGCTCTGTATTCCGAATAGTTTTTCGTGTGTATGTGAGTGAGTGACAGGGAGTGAGAGGGATGAGAGGGAGAAGAGGGAGAGAGACTATGTCCCTGCCCCGTGGGGACATTTCGCATATCATTGTCGGTGTGAAAGGCTTTTCTGCAGCGACGAAAACAACTGGAGAATGTTTGCAATTGAAGGCAATCGTTTCTTTTAATCCATTTGGTCAATAATTAATTCGTTAATTTGAAGATTTCAGAGTTCCCTTCTCCCACTGAATTCCCTCCCGATCCCGACAGAAGCCGAACGCCGTTGTAATCGTTCCCTGATTCTGGAGAATCGGAGACAACACTTACTGTGATGTTGAAACCGGACGGAGTTCAGTGCGGTCCCGGGTGAACGGTGTACTCACCGTGCACGGAGATTCCAGTCTGAGCCGCTACACCCGAGATCATTTGGTTATAGAGTGTCTGTCTCTCATTACAAAAACACTCGCTCTCCTCCCACCCGCCCCTCCCCGTTGTGCTCTGCTCCCACCCGCCCCTCCCCGTTGTGCTCTCCTCCAACCCGCCCCTCCCCGTTGTGTTCTCCTCCGAAACCCCCCCGGTCTACTTTTCCTCCCGCCCTCTCCTCTCCCCGCTCTCTCCTCCCCCACCTACCCCCAGTTCTCTTCTCCCCCCTCCCGCTCTCTCCTCCCCGCTAGACTCTTTCCCTACTCTCTTCCGTTCCTTCTTTCCCCACACCCTTCCCCGCTCTCTGGTGCCTTCACCCCCCGTCTTCTCTTTCCTGCCCCGCCACCGCCTGTCTATCCCCTTTGCACCTCTCCACAACTTTGGTCATCTCCAAAGGGATCCTAACACACCTACCCTTCCGCAGGGATCCTCCCCCACTAATCTTCCACCTGGCACTTATCTCTGTGTACAGCCAGAATGCGACACCAGCCAATTCCTTCACCTACAAATCTGTTTGACTGAAAGATTGCAAATGTCTTTAAGAAGCGAGGACCCTAAAAGAAAGGAAATTATAGGCCAGTTATCCTTATGTTAGTGGTTGGGAAGGTGTTGGAGTCTATTACTAAGAATGAGGTTTCGGAGTACGTGGAGACTAATGATAAAATAAGTCAAAGTCGTCATGGTTTCTGCAAAGGGAAATCTTGCCCGATAAATCTACTAGAGTTCTTTGAGGAAGTAACAAGCAGGGTGGACAAAGGGGAGACAGTGGATGTAATTTGCTTACATTCTCAGAAGACGTTTGGTAAGGTGCCACACATCAGGCTGCTTAACAAGCTAAAATCCTATGGCATTACTGGAATAGTGGAATGGCTGACAGGCAGAAGGCTGTCAGTGGGAATAAAAGGGGCCTTTTCTCGTTGGCTGCCGGTGACTAGGGGTGATCCTCAGGGGTCAGTATTGGGACCACAGTTCTTCACATTATTTGTCAGTGATTTAGATAATGGAATGGATGGTTTTGTGGCAAAGTTTGTGGATGATACGAAGACAGGTGGAGCAATAGGTAGTGCTGATGAAGCAATGACTCAGACAAATTGGAAGAATGGGCAAAAGCGTCAAAGGGAATACAGTGTTGGGAAATGTATGATAACACATTTTGGTAAAACGGACAATAGTGTGCACCATCATCTAGATGGGGAGAAGATTCAAACTTCACAGGTGTAGAAAAGATCATAAGTACTCGGGCAAGACTCCCTGCAGGTTAATTTACAGGTTAAGTTTGTGGTGAAGAAGGCAAATGCAATGCTGTCCTTTATTTCAAAGGGAATAGAATATAACAGCAAGGAGAGAATTCTGAGTCTTTATGAGACACTAATCAGGCTATACTTTCAGTATTGTCAACAGTTTTGGGCCCAATATCTCAGAAACCATGTGTTGTCATCGTTGAGTGACCGCAGGAGGTTCATGAGGATGATTCCAGCAATGAAAGGGTTCACATATGAGGAACATGTGGCAGCTTTGGGCCTGTACTGACTGGAATTAGAAGAATGCTGGGGGATCTCATTGAGACCTACCGAATGTTGAAAGGACCGGCTAGGGTAGATGTGGAGAGGATGGTGGGTGTATCCAAACCTAGAGGGTGCAGCCTCAAAATTGAGGGGTAACTGTTTAGAAAAGATGAAAAAAGATTTTTTCTTTATACAGAGAGTAGTGAATCTGTGGAATGCTCTGCCACAGACTGTAGTGGAGGTCAAGTCCGTGGGTATATTTCAGGCAGAGGTTGACAGTCTCCTGATCGGTCAGGGCATCAAAGGATATGGTGAGAAGGCAGATGTATGGGGTTAAGTGGGATCAGGGATCAGCCATGATGGGATGGCGGAGCTGAATCAATAGGCTGAATTCTGCTCCAAGTCATATGGTCTGCTGAATGTCAGAACCTGATTTTTTTAAGGAATCATGAAATAATTTTTTAGAGACAACTGTAGATAATGTAGATAATGTGAGTCTGAAGGAAAAAGTAGTAACATTCTGGAAACTTACAGCAAGCAGGTAATTGGTAATGTTGCAGTTTCGAGACCATTGGTACTGTTCTTTATATCAGTTTTCAGATTCGCTGACCTTCCCTGCAGCAGAAATAGTTAAGCAGAATACTAATGTGAATGCTGTCACATCGGAATGAGAGTGAAATGTTGAACCGGTTGGATTTCATTTTCGCAGAGTGACCATTCACTGGAATGTGGAATGTGCAAGGCCAGACAGCCGCTTACACCAGACCCTGGTGAAACTCCTGGTGTGGAATACAGAGACCAAAAACTGTAATCTCACCCTGGATTTGCTCAGTAATTTGTGATTAGCCACGTCTCATAACCTTTGCACTGTGGATGAATAAACAGTCAGTCTAATTTTTCCGACCAGTCACAGCACCTCTCTCACTCATCCATACCTCCTCACTGCCGTTCTCTCTCACAGAAACAAAGAAAGTCAACAGCACAATACAGGCCCTTCAGCCCACAAAGCTGTGTCGAACATGTCCTTACTTTAGAAATCACCTAGGGTTACGACTGTTTACTATTTCCCATTTATGCCGCCTGGCCTCCGAGGTTCCTCCAGCATTTTGTGTCTGTGTTGCTTGGATTTCCAGCATCCACAGATTTTCTCCTGTTTTTTGATAAAAACAAAAGCGGGGTCACGTAAAATAGCAAGAAAACAGTGGGAAGCTAGAACATTGGAAAGCTTTTACATAACCAAAAAAAAACACACAGGAGAGTCAAGATGAATAATTAAGGTAAGTGAGCCAATAATATCAAGAGCTGTTCATATATATAAATAGTAAAAGACAGGCGAGTTGAGTGGGTTTCAGTGAGATGTGCCGCCCCACCACCCGCATTCAATAAACTTAGGTCAGTGCAGGAGTACAGGCCCAAGGATGGCAAACGCTCCTCATAACTTAACCCCTTCATTCCTGGAATCAGCATCTTGAACATCCTCTGGACTCTCTCCAACGACAGCACACTTTTTCCGAGATATGGATCCTAAATGCTTTAAGTGTGGCCTAATAGGGTCTTATAAACTGCCGGCATTATCTCCTTGCTTATATCTTCCACTTTACTCTAAATAAATGCCAGTATTGCATTTGCCTTCTTTACACAGGCTCATCCTGTAAATGAACCTTCTGGGAGTCTTGCCCGAGGACTCATATTTCCTTCTCTACTTCTGTTGTTAGAATCTTCTCCCCAATCAGATAATAGTTCACTATTGTTCCTTTTGCCAAAAAGCACCATGGTACATTTCCCAATATTGTATTCCATCTGCCACATGTTTGCTCATTCTTCAAATTTGCCTGTGTCCTGCTGCAATCACATTGCTTCCTCAGCACTACCAACGCCTCCTCCTGTCTTTCACAAATTTGTCCCATAGCCCGAACACCTATCCACGTCCGGATTATCTTGGTTGTGTCAATCATAATTTTTCAACAGTGAAAACCAGGATCTAATTCTGACTTCGCTTATATAATTCTGACGGCACTACCCTCCATCTGCCATTTCTTTACCCATTCTCCTAATCTATGTCGGTGCTTCTGCCGCCTCTCTACTTACACAAAGCTCCCTGCCCATCCACCTGTCTTCAAATCGCCTGCAAACATTGTAAGTAAAGGCGATGAATTCCATCACTGAAATCATTGACATGAAACGTAAGAAGAATCAGTTCCAACATGGAGCCCTGTGGATCCCCACTCTTCACCGGCAATCATTGTTTCGATTATTTGACAGTTTACCCAGGTTCATGGAAACTTAGTCGGCTGTGCACATTCACGTGCTGATATAGCTCAGGCAGTAAAGGTACTTGTTAATAAATACAAACTCCTTCTGTTACTAACTGATCGTTATTGCTGATGGGTAATACCTGTAACGCATTGTCTCAATTGTGAAAGCTACATCTGCATCATCCAAAAGTCAGCACGTAGTAGCATTAAACAATGAGGCCGACACAGCAATACTGATGTCAGTCTCCAGAACGCCTTGATAGTTCACACGAACAGAGTGGCTGGAAAGTTCACACGAATTGAAAAGTAGGTGTGTGAGGTTTGCTCGTGCCTCAGGGTTTAGCAGCCGGAGCTGAGAGCAAAAGGAAAAAAAAGGAGCAGCAATAATACCATTGATAATAATTTACCTGTTTACAAACAGGATATAAAATTGTAGCATCATGCATCCCATAGCTATTCGACACTCACTGAGATAATCACAATATAATTTCAGAAGAGCAGAAAGTATGCCGTGAGGGTGTCAAAATATGTAAAGATAACTGATAATAGATTCTGTAATTCTAAATGAAGCCCGAATGAATATCTGAAAGCTTTCATATTGTTATGTTGACTACCAAAAATCATTCAATTCTGCCCCACACTAGAGAAACGTGTCATTTGGACTGGACAAACACAGAACATCAAAGACAGTGAAAGGTGCAATAGAGCGAGTAGAGCAGCAAGGTCCGATACTCCCGATGGATGGAAATGAAACAGATAAACACCTGGGATATCAAAATGCAAACGAATTGGATCATAGTGTGATGAATGGAAATAAATCACTTCAGGGCTTAAAAAAAATGTGCCAGAAAGAGCTCAATAGTGAACATATAACAAAGGCAACAAACAGATTTGCTGCAAATACATTATATATATTTTTTCCAAAACCGATCTGGAAAAATAGATAAAGAAAAATAACAACTGAAATGCAAATTTTAGAAAACACTACATACATTTGAGCGCACTTACCTCGGGCAGAGGCGGAAGAGGAATAACAGACGTAATAAGTTTACACACTAGTCAGATGAAACTTCGAAAGCTAACTTTTCATCAAGGAAGACAGGATTTAGTGAGCATGTGGAATTCTGATATGGATACCAGATCAATAAACTTAAATAAAAGTACAATTTAGAAAAAAAATGAACGAATTATCACTTCGGAACAAAGAGTTAACCAATGGAAGAACATGACCCTCTGTGGAAGACATCCCCACGATTTGAACAGAGTCGATGTCGACAAGGAAACGTCGAAGGTTTGGCTCAGAGTTGGAGTCCTTCCCAGGAACGGTGCAACACAAGGTGGTGAACTCTGAACCAATATAAAATACAGAAGAAAAGAACAACAAGTTCAAGCCGACAATGTCACGCGAAAGCAGAAACAATCAAACGCAGCAGAGGATCCTGCAGCAGATTAACCCAGTTTGATTACTGATACAGGTGAAATCAGGTGGCAAGCGTCATTCACCAAGTTCTTGCTTTAAAATGCTAACCCATAAAAGGCAGCGTACGTTACTACAGAGAGAACCTGATCCAACAACAACTTATAGCCATTTCAGACACACACAACTTTCGTAAATCAAAATGAAAAACACCGGCAATGTGCTGACTTAAAGGAGAAGATTGAAATGCTATTGAAACTGATCAGGGTATAATAGCATAAGACAAAACTGCAGGGTGAATTCTATCATGTGGTTGGATTTACCAGAGGTTGGTAGTAGGTAGTGGCCTCTCTAACTGGAGGTCTGCAGTTACAGGTGTACCACAGTACTTCCGTTCATTGCACAGTACTTCCGTTCATTGCACAACACCGAATCGATAACAGCTGATCCCGCAGTAGGCTCAACCAGAGCTGGTCGAAAATCCATCTCGGAGGCATTCCAGAAGTTCCCCCTGTTTGGATCTGGCACCAACCTCATTTTCCCAATCTACCTGTATATTGAAATCGCTCAAGATGATCGGAACATTGCCCGCTTGGCATGTATTTTCTATCTCCCGTTGTAATTTGCAAACCACATCTTTACTCTTGTTTGGACGTCTGTATATAACTCCCATCAGGGTCTTTTCTTTATTTTCGCAGTTTGTTAGCTCTACCCACAATGATTCAACATTATGTCACCTATTTTTTTAATGATTTGATTTCATTTTGTTTTTACCAACAGCCACACCAACCCATCCGTCTATCTGCCTGTCCTCCAAATACAATATGAATCCTGGGACGTTAAGCTTCCAGTTAAAAATTTCTCTCAGCCATTGTTCAGTGATGCCCACAACTCCTTACATGCCGATCTGTAACTCTGCTACAAGTTCATCTCCCTTATTCCATATACTGTGCGCTTTCAAGTATTACACCTTTAGTCCTGCATTCACCCTTTTCGATTTTGTCCACCTTCTGCATTGCAACATCCAGTTGTCTGCAATTTTGCCCCATGATCAGCCTTTGTTGATAAGTCTCTCTACCCACTGGCTCTGTAAACCGACCAGTCCATCATCTACACGATCAATCCGGTTCCAATCCTCCGCCAGATTATCTTAGACCCTCCCGAACAGACATTGTCTAGTATACGTTGTCCAATAGTAATATTCATCACTGGTCTCATCCCAATGACACCATGCATTAGTATTAAACAGTTAGACTTACACAGCAGTAGACATGTAAATCTCCAGAAAGCCACAATACTAAACAACTCCAGAATAAGTGTCCTCGGCTCTGCACATACAGCAAGTTGGACCAGCTTGAGCTGAAAAAAAACCACTAAATAAAAATCAGAATGAAAGAGTTCATTATGCTTGAGATAGACGGGGTTGGTAATGCTGATTAACTACCAGTACATAAAAATTCTCTCAATTGTGTGTTTCCCAAGCAACCCCTGAGTTGTCTACACCGTCTAAACAAGTCCAGCTCCTGACCATCACATGAGGTTTAACTACTAAGCTCGGCGGAACCATTTCTATTGACAGGATGAAGAGCAGAGGCGGCTCACCATGGCTTCGGACGGATGGGGCTTGTCAGCCGGGGTTGGCACACATCACGTAGATGGAAAATGCTGTTCTCAAACCTACGACAAAACCCAGTCCTGGGGAAAGCTTCGGTGGCAAACTACGAGGAAAAGTCCGGCGCAACAGCTACGGGGCAACTACGTGCTCTGCATGTCCTGTTGCAATGGCTTTGCATATTGGCTTGTGTATCAGGGAGACAACTCGGTCGCATCATCCATGGTCGACACTGGCCAACGGAGGGAGTCAATAATAATTGCAAAACCGTAAGTAAGTAAGTAAATTAATGAGTGAATGACTGAATAAATAGATAGATAGATAGATAGATAGATAGATAGATAGATAGATAGATAGATAGATAGATAGATAGATAGATAGATAGATACATAGATAGATAGATAGATATAGATAGATAGATAGATATAGGTAAATAGAAAATTAGACAGACAGAAAAATAGATAACTTGATAGATGAATACATCACATCAGTAATCCGCGTTGTTTCAGGTGCCTGATGGTCGGAGTGAAGAACTGTTCCTAAACCTGGTCTTGTGTCTCTTTCCGATGGAAGCCGGGGTAGAAGAGAATCACCTGGAAGGTGGGCGCTCCTGCTTACGCCATCTGCTTCATTGTGACGTCACACGTTGTAGATGTGTCGCTAGTTTCCTGTGTTTTCACCTGTCGGGTGTGTGGGGCTTTTCATGTGATGGGATGGGACGCATCCATTACCTTGTGCAGGTGTTGCCGTTCTGCGACATCGGTGTTCCCATAACGGGCCGCCATGCAACCGGATCAATACTGCACTCAGTGCGGAGATTTATAGCGCAGTCCAAGCCCAGCTTAGCAAACCAGAATCAGAATCAGGTTTATTATCACCGGCATGTGACGTGAAATCTGTTAACTCAACAGCAGCAGTTCAATACAATACATAATCTAGCAGAGATAATAATAAAAATAATAAATAAATTAAAAGATAATAATAAACAAGTTAAAGGATCATCAAAAATTTGTTAAAAAAGAACAGAAATGCTGTATAGTAAAAGGTGAGGTAGTGTCCAAAGCTTTCAAAGTCCATTTAGGAATCGGATGGCAGAGGGAAAGAAGCTGTTCCTGAATCGCTGAGTGTGTGCCTTCAGGTTTCTGTATCTCCTCCCTGAAGGCAACAGTGAGAAAAGGGCATGCCCTGGGTGCTGGAGGTCTTTAATAATGGACGCTGCCTTTCTGAGACACCGCTCCCTAAAGATGTCCTGGATACTTTGTAGGCTAGTACACAAGATGGAGCTGACTAGATTTACAACCTCCTGCAGCTTCTTACGGTCCTGTGCAGAAGCCCCTCCACACCAGACAGTGATGCAGCCTGTCATGCCAAATCGGCGCAAACTCCTAATAAAGTACAGCCGCTGTCTTGCCTTTTTAATGACTACATCAATATGCTCGGACCAGGTTTGATCCTCAAATATCTTGGCACACAGGAACTTAAAGCTGCTCACTCTTTCTACATCTGATCTCTCTATGATGATTGGTGCGCTTTCCCTCGTCTTACGGTTCATTATTGTAAAACTCAAAATCAAATTTCAACATGCTTTCATTCTCACAATCTGCCGGCGTGTTGGTTCCACCGCATTTGCGTCTGCCGAGGTCTGTCACGGGTCAGGTGTCTGAGAACTGGATGGTTGCAAATGAATTCTGTTGCTTAAGAAAGTTTCTGGGACTAAGTCCTTGAACGCGGCGTCAGAAGTGGGTACATTATTAGCAAATATTTAACGAGATCAAAGATGTAAATATTTGGTTAGACCGGGTCTGAATAGGTCTCTGCGTGTGAAGTCATTCCTCACCAATCTTACAAGGTTTTTCGCGGAGCTGACCAGGAAAGCTGATGAAGGAATGGCGGTGGTGTATGTCCGCCTAGATTTTAGAAAAAGCCTTTGTCAATTCCAGCCTGAGAGGTTGGTCCGGAGTGTTCCGTCTTTTGGCACTGTGGAAGCGGTAGTAAATTTGATGCAACATTGGCTTACAACAGGGGTTCCCTTTCTTGTATCCAATGACCCCTCGGTTAATCGTAGGGCTCCGTGCAATAAAAATATTGGAAACCCTGTCCTAGAGACAGAATCCAGTGGGTGGTAGTAGGTAGTGGCCTCTTTAACTGGAGGCCTGTAGTTACTGGTGTACCGCAGGTGCTGCTCTGGGTCCATTGTTGTGTGTTATATAGATCAACAATCTGACCGACAGTCTGACAAATTCACACTGCAGATTTGCGAATGATCCCAAAATTGGATGAGTGGTAGACAGCGAGAGTGGCTGATAGTCTTGAATACAGGTCAGTGTATGGTGAATCACTTTGGGAGGACAAACCGTGATAGGACTTACACTGTAAAAGGTGGGGGGAGGGCGCATTGAGTACTGCAGTATAACGGGGGACCTGGGAAGACTGATCCATAATCCCTTGAAGGTGGCGTCGCAGGCAGATAGGGTTGTAAAGAGAACTATAGGGACATCGAACTTCTGACATCGAAGCGACGAGTACAGGGGCTGTGATGCTATGCTGAAGTTGTATAAGACGTTGGTAATGCCTAATATCGGGTATTGTATGTGTACTGGTCACCAACCTGCGTGAACGATATCAATAATTTTGACGGAGTACATAGAAAAATTAGAAGGATGATGCCGGGACATGAGGAGGGGAGTTGGAGGGAAGGTTTGAGCAGTTTAGGAAGAGGTTCGCATTCACCCAAGTGTTGGAGTGAGAGGGAAGGTTTTTAAGAGATGTTCCAATTTATGAAGGGTGTAGATAGCGTAGATACAAGCAGGCATTTTCCACTGAGGTTTGACTAGAGTAGTGAGCTACGGGTGAAAGGTGAAATATATCCGGGCAATATGCGGCGAGACATCTTCTTGAGGCAGCGAGAGTGTGGAACGGGCTTCCAACGGAAATGGCGGATGCGGGACCGATTTCAACATTGAAGAGGAAATTGGATCCGACATGAATGGGAGGGTTATGGACGGCATGGTCCAGGTGCAGTGTCCACGGGACTAGGGAGAGGATCAGTTCGGCGCTGGAGGATGAGCAGAAGAGCCTGTTTCAGTGCCGTACTGCTCGATGACTCTGTGACCAAATGCCACTGCGGGATGTTCCCCAGCGGGGTAAGGGTACTCCCGTCAGGGTGGGTGTGGCGAGGCATCAATATGGGACCACTGACCATTTCTCTCATAGTCTGCTGTAGGCAGAAATAATTACTGCACTTTTGTGCAATTCTGGTCAGTCAGTTAAGCAATGATTTGGCAAAACAACATATTATATTCCAAAAAGCAACTTGGATTTAACCTCTGAATTTGGCGACTCTTGATCTGGCCTTAAGTAAGCTCAGAAACTCCGGTGACTGAATCTATGAGCAACCGGCACGATGGTGAAAGAACTCCATGCAATAAAAACAATGGGAACCCCTGTCTTCGACGCCGAATCCAGAGAGTGGTGGGAGACGGTGGCCTCTCTAACTGGTCCTGTAGTTACTGGTGTACCGCAGGTGTTGCACTGGGTCCATTGTTGTGTGTCATATGTATCAGTGATCTGACTCATGAGATGATAAACTGAATCTGCAGATTTGAAAATGACACAAATATTGAATGAGCAGTAAACAGCAAGAGCAGCTAATGGTCTTGAATACAGGTAAATGTGTGGTGTATCAGTTTGGGGTGGGGAGGGTAGAGAGACAAACCGTGGTAGGTCTTACGCAGTAAAAAGTAGGGCATTGAGTAGTGTGATATAACAGAGAGACCTGGGAAGACCGATTCATAATTCCCTGAAAGTGGCTTCACAGGCAGATCGGGTCGTAAAGAGAACTACTGACACATTTGATTTCAAACATCAAAGTAATGTGTACAGGAGCTGTGATGCTGTGTTGAAGTTGTATAAGGCGTTGGCAATGTCCTATATCGAGTATTGAATGTCTGTTCTAGACACGTACTTGCATGGACGACATCAATGTGCATAGAGAAGTTAGAAGGATGATGTCGGGACTGGAGGGCGGGAGTTGGAGTTAAAGATTAAGTTGGTTAGGAATAGGTTCGGGTTCCCTCAAGCGTTGGAGGAAGAGGGAACGTTTTGGAAGAGAAGTTCCAGTTTATGAAGTGTATGGATAGCGTAAACATAAGCAGGCGTATTTCACTGAGGTTTGACGAGAGTAGTGAGCGACCGGTGAAAGGTGAAATATATCCGGGCAATATGCGGCGGGACATCTTCTTGAGGCAGCGAGAGTGTGGAACGGGCTTCCAACGGAAATGGCGGATGCAGGACCGATTTCAACATTGAAGAGGAAATTGGATCCGACATGAATGGACGGCATGGTCCAGGTGCAATGTCCACGGGACTAGGGAGAGGATCAGTTCCGCACTGGCGGATGAGCAGAGCAGCCTGTTTCAGTGCCGGACTTCTCCATGATTCTGTGCTTTGTGACTCGGTTACCGAATACAACTGCGGGATGTTCCCCAGCGGGGTAAGGGTACTTCCATCAGTCTGGGTGTGGCGTGGCATCAGTATGGGACACTAACCATCTCTCTCATAGTCTGCTGTAGCCAGAAATAATTACCGCATTTTTGTGCAACTCTAGCCAATGAATTAAGCAATGAATGGGCAAAACAACATTTTATTCCACAAAGCTACTTGGAATTAACTTTTGAATTCGGCGGCTCCTGACTTGGCCTTGAACAAGCTGAGAAACTCCTGTAAAAGAATCTATGAGGAACCTGCACGATGCTGGAGGAACTTGTCATGTGGATATTGTCAGCTGAGGAATATGGACAGATGACCTTCTGGGTGGAGGCACCTTATCTTCGCTTTCATAGAATCCATAGTATACCTGTCCTCGAGGAGGAGAGCGCTGCACACAATTAACCATTTCATTCTCATGCACATACAAAGGGGTTCGACAGTTAGTGCCAGAAGGCTCCCTGATATACCAGTAATCCCCTTTCCCCGGCACTCAGATATAGAAACAGCTGTAATTCCAAACCACTGTACGGCCAAAATCTCAGTTATTGATGCTGGTTTCAGAATGTTGCTTTCTTTCGAAAGCGTCTCCCCGGATGTTCTTAACGTCCGGTGGCTGAATTGACGCAGAATTTTATTCTCATGCACATAGAAAGGGGTTCGACAATTACTGCCAGAATCCTCCCTGATTTACCATCAATCCGCATTCCCCGGCACTCAGATATTTGAGGCGCTCTAATCTGAAGCCACTGCACGCCCGAAAGCTCAGTTACTGATGCTGTTCATAATGCTGCGTTCTTTCCAATGCGTCTCTCCTTGGACCGTCAATCTATTCCTGATGTGCTGAAGCGGAAGTGACGTAATTGGCCTGTTGTAAATTATGTTTCATGAAATGTCAAAGAACCCCTGTCCCCTGCTTCTCCATATTTCTCTATCTAAACACGAGAACAGCGTGTTTCAGGAACAGCTCTCTTTCTATATCCTGATACTTCGTTGTGCACGCGTATTGATGTTCCACTGCGCAGTTCATCTCTGTTTAGCACCTTAATATGTACTTTTTCCCTGAATTAATTTCTTTCTGAAATCTAACTTCGAAAATCATCTGGTGCCTCTGTAATATCGTTACTGGTACTTATTTGCATAAAAACCGATGTTGACACAATATTTTCTGTTTTTCTCTGTCTGGTACAGCAGCGGACAATGTCTGTAATGCAGGGATCATTGATTTGCATTTCGCGCCGCATACTCGCCAACATCTGTGTTTGCGACTGCCTCCGGTAACAGTGCAAACAGTGAGGGTTTGCGCCAGAAATCATTCATGTTAATGTCCAGTAAAAAATAAATCACGGCAAGCAAAGTGACAGTGAATCACATGACAGGTGCGTCATCACGGGGAAGTGACAAGACTGAGACTCCACTCGCAATGTGAGAGTGGAATCAGCGCTGATGAGGTGGACTCACCCATAGGATTACAGACTCCTGTCGTCACCAGCGATGCGCAGATAATGTCCTGTCATTACACGGAGTAGTTTGACAACATCGCATCTGGTGTTGCGATCCCAGCATCGGCCGTCTCTTGAGGCTCCATGACAGGTGTTGCGTTCAGTTCAATGAAATCAGGCGTGTTATTTCCCCACTGGCATTACGGTTCGTCAGAGCAGAGATATTTTTGCTAACTAGCGGTAATTAGCACCAGTCACTGTGCAAGTTGTTTTCATTAATGGTGACCGATTGCTCTATAAAAGTACGTCATTCTGAGCTTCAGCTACATTGAGGACGGAAACATCAAGACGCGGTGGACTCTCAACAACGTGTGATCCGTGACGAGTTTTACTCAGTAGGCGCGAAAGGAAATTTGCTCTCTGGGCGTTGTTATAACTGTTTGAGTTCATTTACTGGCTATTTACAACTTTTATGAAATTTAGAAATTGGGAACATTCCAAACGGAACAGGCTTGGATTAACAATGTTTCTAGAGAGTGCTATTTGTTACACAGTCATTGTAACTGTCGGCATCCCGGGTAAGTACTTTTTGATTGTTTATACGGAAGCACAGACCTCACGCCGCCCTCAGTTACTGCTGATGTGATTTTAATCGGTGTTCATTAAAAATCCTAAAAATGTTGTTCCGTTCCTCTCAACCTCCTGCCTTGTTGTTGTTTTAACCTGGTTGATGCATGCTTGTCACTGGAACTGCTTTACCAATTTCTACTAAAAAAAAAATTATCTTCCCTCTTTCTGAAAGTAAACTCATCTATTCCACTTCTATTCCTCCAGACACTGTTCAATTAATGGCCGTTCTATTTTCTACTCTTCGACAATTCCCATTTTTTTCCCGTCACCAAATTCTTATCTGCGTTCCTTGGTGTCAGCACCGTTCCCTCTAAGATGCGCGGGTGCGCAGCCTCGCCATAATTGAGACTCCCCCGCGAACATGGCATTTGTGGACAAGCAGCTGGAATTTCTTTTACACCATGTTAACATCATTTTGAAATTATGCTAAAAATCTTTCGAAATCTTTGGTAATATAATTATGAAATTCTCTGAAATTAACTGTATTAATGAATATAATCCATAAATGTGCTAAACACTAAACGTACCACATTTACATTGAAAATTGTAAGTTCAGCGTACTTGTATTCACATTGCTTCATGTTACAACACTGTCAAAAATGGTCACAATAAAAACAGACTGGAACTCAGTCGCTCACTGTTAAGAAACTACCAACGCCGTCCCGTCAGAACATTTTACATTTGCATACTTCCTGTCAATTGTGACTGCCCGACAGTGTTTCCGTGTGTTGTGTGTTATGTTTTGTCATCGTTTGACTTGCCTATTACATATTTTAAAAAAAAAACATTACAAGTGCCGAGCACTTTTACGACCGGGTAACAATGTTCTGCTCAGAGCAATGGTTTGTCCCCGAAGCAGTAAAATAAAACAGAGGGAAGGTGGCTGCGGTGCAAGGTCTTGTTTTCAGAATCTGACCCTGCAATCGAATAGTAACTCAGACTTTCGGAAAGAAGCGTAGATTCGCACTTCAATTACACTACCCCTCTCCTTGGAGATACCGCGCTTGGAGTTCTGTGAACTGTCTTGGTCGCCCTGTTATAAGAAAGGCAGAAGTCCGCTGAAAAGAGTGCAGTCAGTATTCACAAAGATGCTGCAGGGACTCTCGGGTTTGAGTTACAGGGAGAGGTTCGGCCGAGTGGCATTTTAGTGAGGGCAGAAATGTAGCTGGATTACGAGCGACGTTTCCTCACATAGAAGTTGCTCTGTGTATTGAACAGCCTGAGAAAGGAAATGGGAGCAACAGAGTCGTTAATACTATTTAAAATACAGGTGGACAGTTTGACGAATGTGATCCAATCACGAACAACTGTATCAGGTGGCCATGTCGGTCGGCATGGAGATATTGGGCCGAAGGACCCGTTTCTATGCTCCATCATTCCTGGACTCTGCTCATAGCTGCTGCATCCGTGAACGTGAAGAGATTAATGTGAGCATGCGCAACTGTAAAACGCTTTATGCTACGGTCACGTGTTCAAACAAACAAAGTATCTTTTTACTTCCACTGATAATGTCCAGCGGAGATGAACGATGGATTTTATTTCAAGAGAACAATTGGAGGCTGCATTTCTGCAAAAAAAAAAACCGTTTGAATTACTTTATTCTTATTTTTGGTCCTTTTTATTTCACTGCAGTTAACCTTGTGGCAATCATCATTCTCAGCCGAGGAAAATGCGGTCTCTCCAAATGTGTGACGCGGTACCTGGTGGCGATGGCTGCGGCGGATCTAATGGTGGTGATTATCGAAGTCCTGTTCTACCAGATGGGTCGAGCATACGGATTTCATTACGGAATCCTGGACACTGCTCCGTTCTGCCTTGTCCACTACGTCCTGTGTCACGTGGCCGTTGACTGTTCCGTGTGGTTTACTGTCGCTTTCACTTTCGATCGGTTTGTGGCCATTTGCTCCGCTAAATTTAAAGCGAAATACTGCACCCCCAGAATTGCGGGATTGGTGATTGGCGCACTATCGCTCGGTTTCTGTTTAAAAAACATCCCATTTTATTTCCTGTATATGAATGGAGCAGCGTTGTTGATAAATGGTAACTGGTTCTGTACCAATAGGCCCGCACTTCCTTCCTTGGGACCGTTTGAGGGGTTTTATTGGGTGGACCGTCTGCTGAATCCGCTAATTCCTTTCTTCCTCATTTTGACCCTCAATGCTCTGACCGTCAGACAGATACTGGCGGCGAGCAGAGTCCGCAGGGGGCTGAAGGGACGGGGAAGTTGCGGGAAACAGCGAGATCCTGAGATGGAGAGTCGGAGACAATCCATCATTCTGCTCTTCAGCCTGTCGGCGAGTTTCCTTCTCTGTTGGGCAACAACCACTCTGGTCTTCATTCTCATGCGATGCCTCTACACCGACCTGGAAGTGTCAATCCGGCTTTTTCAGGCACATTTTTCGGGTTCTATGATTCAGAATTTCAGCAGCTGCACGAATACATTTATCTACGGAGTGACCCAGACCAGATTCAGAGAGCAGTTGAAAGCTCTTCTGCTCTCCCCGGCTACTTTAGTTTTGAAATGTTTCAGTGACCTGTACCGCTCACATGAAAGGGTCAAATAATTTATCAATTTCGCAAAATAATCAGACCTGCTCTACAAGCGTATTAATGAATTGAACTCCCTGAAAACGTTAATTCTCACAGCAGTTTTGTCTGTCCGTTATTTCAGAAGAAAACCATTTATATTTCTATTATAGATTAAATAGCTCGGGTTATTAGATAGCTCTTCTGTTAAATGTATTTTAACTTGCACATTAAATCACCCTAATATCCGTTATTACAAATACACAGAAGTGCCCATTATCTAAACTTGAGTCTGCCAGTCCCTACATCCATTCTCTTTCTCTCGTGTTTGGAGATTTTCCTTCAGTTAAATTTCCGCTTCGCCAGCTGTATTAGCACGTTGCTGTGGAGACTTATTGTCTCTGTTTTTCTGTCTGGCTGAAGGTATTCAGTTTTAGCAAGCGTCGAAGCCCCAGTGTACGGATCAGATATGATTTTGCCTCGGCCCTACTCGTCGATGATTTGACACCACGTCGGTACACATTTCATTTTGTCCTGACGGTATTTTCATATAATAAATGCAAGTTGACCTTGCTTTAGCAGGTTTGCAACTCTGACCCTTTACAGTAATGATGTCCAACATCAGAATACCAGAAGCAAATTAAAGGACTTTACGTTTTATACATTCCACATATATTTTCACCATTCCCACACTGATTTCGAGCCATTATTATGCGAAATGCTTCACAGCGCCAGTGACTTCCTGTTTCGTACATTCCGGTTGTTCATTCATTTCCGCAGAATGCTGTGCGGTGATGGAACTGAACTGTGAGCTGTTTGCTGCGTCCGGTGTGGCAAGGTGCCGGGTTGTAAGCAATCACTGTGAATTGATATCTCTGGGTCTCTACCCGCTGGAGTTCAGCAGAACGAGTGGGGATTTGATTGAAACCTTTGGAGTGCTGCAATGCCCTGACACAGTAGATATGGAGAGGAGTTTTCCAACAGTGGGGAGCCTACGACCGGTCAGCCCTGCTTCAGATTGAGGGACCTTCATTTGGAACACAGATAAGGATTTAATTTTTCATTTCGCCAGAGGGCGGAATTCATTGGCACAGCCGGCTCTCCAGGTCACGTCATTAGGTACATTTAAGCCGGAGATTTGTAGCTTCTTGGTTAATCAGGGCGTCAAATGTTCTCAGGAGAAGGCAGGAGAATAGGGTTGAAAAAAGGATAATATATCACTTAGAATGGAATAGGAAAGCGGAATGGATTGACCAAATGGCTCAATTCTTATATGAGGGTTTCAATGGTCTGTTCTGTTTCAACGACACGCCACATGTTTGTTACGTCCTCCAAACCTGTTCTTGGAGTGTTACGTACTCGTGACACGTGACAGTGGTACCCTTGTCACGTGACTGGGGTTGAAGTTATACTGGACTTGAGGTAATGGTCTTGTGATGGTGGAGTGACGTCATTTTCCCGCCAGTAGAGGTCATGTGACAGT
The DNA here is from genome assembly GCF_048418815.1 of Hemitrygon akajei. Classification (NCBI taxonomy): domain Eukaryota; kingdom Metazoa; phylum Chordata; class Chondrichthyes; order Myliobatiformes; family Dasyatidae; genus Hemitrygon; species Hemitrygon akajei. The sequence continues at coordinate 702,106 of NW_027331966.1, forward strand.
TTTTTTTACAGGGTATAAAAGGAAGACCCCACCCTGTGGGTAGGGGCAGTTCGTGGCTGGATTTGCCATGTTAACTTCATGCCACTGTGTGATTTAATGTGATGACGCAGTTTAGTTGAAAAATGAATATTTATCTAATGCCTAAAGTTTAAAAGGTCATTGCCAGCAGTTTCTTTACTGTGGCGAGTGAAGATAAAAGTTCGGAAGTTAAAGATCGAGGAGAATCGATTTTCGACGGTGGATTGGGTTCGACCTTGTGTGATCCTCATTCGGAAGGATTTCGTTGACTGTTCTCGTGTTAATCTCTGCGGGATTGCAGGAGATTGAGGACAGAGTGTGGAAGAAGAGGTCAGTGCCTTTAAACCGTTACGTTTCATAAAATTCTAGGTGGGAAGAGTTCGACGCCGGGGATTGAAGGAGAACGACGTGGAAGAGAATTTAAATCGCCTTAAAAAGTCTCTCCTTTTAAATGGACTGAGCATTTTGAACTTTTGGCAATATCGCTTTAAAGAACTGTTTTTTTTTCCAGCATCGTTTTTAGAACTGTTTGAGCTGCATCGCTTTAAGAACTGTGCAGCTGCCGCACAGCAGCTGTTTTCCGGTTACGTTAGTGTTTGTTTACTTTTGGGGGGTTTGTTTTCAGTGTTTAATAAACGTGTTATTTGTTATAGAAACCCTTGCCTATCTCACATATATTTATTGTTGCCTGAATACGTAACAGGAGTTTAAACTGTAAATCCGAAATCAAACAGCTGATTACTATCTGACGTTACTGCGGGACTGAATATATAATGAATAATTCTCCATATTTTAACCAAGATACTGTTGAGAAATTAAATATTCCTGTGTGATTCTTTATGACGTGAATTTCATCATTCATTTTCCAGAGCTCGATGTCTCCCTGTCGCTAATTAGATTGCCATAACGAATTGATGTCGCGCATTCACAGGAACTGCGGCTCCACAGAAACCAAGGCAAACCACGAGATGTCGCTGTTTCTCTGGACTGGTGAAAGATTTCCACAGAACTTCCACAGATGTCAGCAGCAAGAGCATTTTGTTTTCCATAAACATGAACGAGAAGGGGAAGAACTTTGGGGGATCATAGCCGTGATATAGTGGAAGGTTAAAAGAATATCGGAAAATATGGCAGATTAAATTAAATACTGAAGATTGTGACTCCCAATAATAAAACACGCCTCGTGCACGACATTCCCGCACTGACTACGTGTGTCTCCCAGTCAGATCCAGTTTCGGCATCTCTTAGCTTCCACAGACACCACAACTCCGCCTTTAGCCCCTTCCTGTCACCCAGCGTCTTCCGTACGAGCTGTACCTATTGAACCCCATCTCTCCACCACTGACCATTCCCCCTCACCACGCTATCTCATTAAACACACCCCTTTTCCACCAGTCCCAGTGACCATACGCCACGTCGCCCTATTAATCTCTGACTCCGCAATCCCTTACCAGTCCCTACTTTGACCAACTCTCACAGCGACGTCTCCACGAACCGCGCACACACATTCAGATCGAATTCCTTTTAATCCTCTCGCGGGACAACCAGCTTCACTGACTCCTCCTCAACACCAGACTCCACGGCCCCCACCGCCTTCAGCAGCATCCACGGCCTCCACCTCCCCACCAGTCAGCAGGGCCTCCACCTCCCCACCAGTCAGCAGGGCCCCACCGCCTTCAGCAGCATCCACGGCCTTCACCTCCCCACCAGTCAGCAGGGCCTCCACCTCCCCACCAGTCAGCAGGGCGTCCACCTCCCCACCAGTCAGCAGGGCCCACACCGCCTTCAGCAGCATCCACGGCCTCCACCTCCCAACCAGTCATCACGGCCTGTAGCTGAACACCAGCGCCCACGGCCTCCACCTCTCATTCAGCCCCCATAGCCCTCACCTCCGCACCAGCTTCCTCTGACCGAGCGCATTAGCAACAGCTCCTTTGAGCCCATTACCCCGGCACCGGAACACAGTCTCTGCACCTCCCTGCTATTACCCACTGACCCCACTCATTCCCGAAGTTCCCACTGACCCCTCATCGCTCCAACAACCTCGACTGGTTACACCCCTCCCGGTAGATTATCTCTGACAGCATACTTTCTCCACGCTCCAAAGAACAGCTGATCCGCCCAGCAGTTCCCAGTGACCCCACATCGCTCCACGCCCCCAATAACCAAAAACTCAACACATTCCACTGACTGCACACCTCGTTCACGTTCCGATTAACACCACAACTCCCCCACTTGTTCCCAGTGACGCCGCACATTTCTACGTCCCGGATGGGTCCACACAAACCCGGTTGTTTCTACTTACGGCCCAAGTCGGAATGTCCCGACACACCTACTAGTTCCCAGTGACGCCACCCTTCCTCCGCGTTACAATTGTCATACAGTACGTAGTACAGTACAGTACAGTACGTAATTAAGGCCTATGGGATGCTAGGCTTCATTAACAGTGCGTTTGTGTTCAATAGTAGAGAGGTCATATTGCAACTCTACAAATCTCTGGTGAGACCGCACTTAGTATATTGTGTTTAATTCAGGTCACCTCATTATAGGAAGGATGTGGAAGCTATGGAGAGGGTGCAGAGGAGATTTACCAGGATGTTGCCTGGTTTGGAGAACAAGTCATATGAAGCAAGGTTAGCAGAGCTGGGACTTTTCTCTTTGGAGCGTAGAAGAATGAGAGGGGACTTGATGGAGGTCTACAAGATTATGAGCGGCATAGATAGGGTGGATAGTCAGTTACTGTTTCCCAGGGCACCAACAGCAAGCACCAGAGGGCATATGTACAAAATTAAGCGAAGTTTAAGGGAGACATCAGGGGTAAGTATTTTACACAGAGGGTTGTAAGTGCCTGGAATGACTTGCCAGGGATGGTGGTGGAGGCTAAAACATTAGGGGTACTTAGGAGACTGTTGGACAGGCACATGGATGAAAGGAAAATGGAGGGTTATGGGTTAGTGTGAATTTAGTACTTATTTTATAGGATTATATGGGTCGGCACAACATGGAGGGATGAAGGGCCTGTACTTTGCTGTAGCGTTCTATGGTTCTATAGCACCTTCACAATTTCCCACTGCCCTCAAATATTTCCACGTCACCAGTGATCACAGCCCTCTCCAGCAGACCCGACTCAATGTGATCCGCACATATGGCCCCAATGGCCACAAATCCCAGTTGTTTTCCACTGACTCTACCTCCCCATTTTCCAATACCCACATACGGCCCTCATTCTCGCTGACTCCACTCCTTCCCATCAGCTCATATTGCGACTATGCTTCCCCAGCAGACCCCACAGCTCCCAAGCGTCTGAGATTGATCACAGGCCTCTATTGAACACCACCCAGCTCATATCTCAGCCGTCAGACCCTGAAGCCGTCCTCATACATCCCCTCCCCCGCAAGCACCGCGACTGCATCTCCACTCCCGCACTGGTTTGAAAAGCAAAACAAGATCCGTGTATCTAATCTTGATTCTACGGGCCCATAACGGCACAGCAGCCACTCCCACAGCACCCATCTGACTCCTCACGCTCAGCAGACACCCATTGCTCAACCACCACAGAACCCCACCAACCACCAGAAACATCTACACGAACAGCAACCCAGAGCACCCCCGCACACCCAGTCATCTAACAGACCGCACACTGTTCCCTCGGGATCCAGTATCTGTGAATCCTCGGGAGGATGCCTTTCGGCATTCTGACCCACCCTCAGTCATCTGACTGACCGCACACTGCTCCCTCGGCATGCAGTATCTGAATCTTTGGGAGAATGCCTTTCGCCAAGTGTGAGATATTGAACTTCGGAAGGTCAAACCAAGGTAGAACGTACAAGAAAAATGCTAGGACACTGAGGAGTGCAGTAGAACAGAGGGATCTGGGAGTACAGATACATAATTCCCTAAAAGTGGCGTCACAAGTAGATAAGGTTGTAAAGACAGCTTTTGGTATATTGGCCTTTATAAATCAATGTATTGAGTATAAGAATTGGAATGTTATGGTGAGGTTGTATAAGACATTGGTGAGGCCGAATTTGGAGTATTGTGTGCAGTACTGGTCACCGAATTACAGGAAGGATATTAATAAGGTTGAAAGAATGCAGTGAAGGTTTACAAGGATGTTGCCGGGGCTTGAGAAACTGAGTTATAGAGAAAGGTTGAACAGGTTAGGACTTTATTCCCTGGAGCGTAGAAGAATGAGGGGTGATTTGATAGAGGTGTAGAAGATTGTGATGGGTATAGATAGATGGAATGCAAGCAGGCATTTTTCCACTGAGTCCAGGGGAGGAAGACAAACAGAGGTCATGGGTTAAGGGTGAAGGGGGAACGTTTGAAGGGAACATTGGGGAAGGTGCTTCTTCACGCAGAGAGTGGTGGGAGTGTAGAATGAGCTGCCAGATGAAGTGGTGAATGCGGGCTCACTTTTGACATTTAAGAAAATCTTGGACAGGTATATGAATGAGAGGGGTTTGGAGGGATATGGCCCAGCAGCAGGTCAGTGGGACTAGGCAGAAAAAAACTGGTTTGGCACAGCAAAGAAAGGTCAGTTTCTGTGCTTTAATGTTCTATGGTTCTATGATTCTATGGATACTGGTTTTCCAAAGACTGACCGTTTCTCTCCGTTCCCCATTTGGAATCAGATGTTACTCACCCTTATCTCTTTGCTAAACCTGACGTGCTGATGCAGGATGACGCGCGAAGCATCGCGGGATCCAAATGCCGAAAGGCATCCTCCCGAGGATTCACAGATACCGGATCCCGAGGGAGCAGTGTGCGGTCAGTTAGATGACTGAGGTTGGGTCCAAATGCCGAAAGGCATCCTCCCGAGGATTCAGAGATACTGGATCCCGAGGGAGCAGTGTGCGGTCAGTTAGATGACTGAGGGTGGGTCAGAATGCCAAAAGGCATCCTCCCGAGGATTCACAGATACTGGATCCCGAGGGAGCAGTGTGTGGTCAGTTAGATGACTGGGGGTGTGTCCAAATGCCGAAAGGCATCCTCCCGAGGATTCAGAGATACTGGATCTCGAGGGAGCAGAGTGCGGTCAGTTAGATGACTGAGGGTGGGTCCAAATGCCGAAAGGCATCCTCCCTAGGATTCACAGATACTGGATCCCGAGGGAGCAGTGTGCGGTCAGTTAGATGACTGAGGGTGGGACCAAATGCCGAAAGGCATCCTCCCGAAGATTCACAGATACTGGATCCCGAGGGAGCAGTTTGCGGTCAGTTAGATGACTGAGGGTGGGTCCAAATGCCGAAAGGCATCCTCCCGAGGAGTCACAGATACTGGATCCCGAGGGAGCAGTGTGCGGTCAGTTAGATGACTGAGTGTGGGTCAGAATGCCGAAAGGCATCCTCCCGAGGATTCACAGATACTGGATCCCGAGGGAGCAGTGTGCGGTCAGTTAGATAACTGGGGGTGCGGGTGTGCTCTGGGTTGCTGTTCGTGTGGTAGGGTTCTGTGGTGGTTGAGCAATGGGCGTCTGCCGACCGTGAGGAGTCAGATGGGTGCTGTGGGAGTGGCTGATGTGCAGTTATGGGCCCGGAGAATCAAGATTAGATACACGGATCTTGTTTTGCTTGTCAAGCCGGAGCGGGAGCGGAGATGCAGTCGCGGTGCTTGTGGGGGAGGGGGTGTATGAGGACGGCTTCAGAGTCTGACGGCTGAGATATGGGCTGGCTGTGTGTTCAATAAAGGCCTGTGGTCAGTGTCAAATGCCTGGGAGCCGTGGAGTCTGCTGGGGAGAAATAGTCGCAGTGTGAGTTGATGGGGAGGAGTGGAGTCAGCGAGAATATGGGCGACATGTGGCCATTGGAAAATGAGGAGGTAGGAATCAGTGGAAACCCATGTAGTGAGGGTTATGACCATTGGGGCCGTGGAGCGATGTGGGGTCAGTGGGAACTGCTGGGCGTATCAGCGGATCTTTGGAGCGTGGAGAAAGTATGCTGTCAGAGATAATCTACCGGGAGGGGTGTAACCAGTCGAGGTTGTTGGAGCGATGTGGGGTCAGTGGGAACTTCGGGAATGAGTGGGGTTAGTGGGTAATCGCAGGTAGGAACAGAGACTGTGTTCTGTGCGGAGGTAATGGGCTCAAAGGAGCTGTTGCTAATGCTCTCGGTCAGAGGAAGCTGGTGCGGAGGTGCGGGCTATTGAGGCTGGCTGAGAGTTAGAGGCCGTGGACGCTGGTGTTGTGGTGGAGGCCGTGGTGACTGGTGGGGAGGTGGAGGCCGTGAATGCTGCTGAAAGCCTTGGAGGCCGTGGAGGCTGGTGTAGAGTTGGAGTCAGTGAGGATGGTTGGAACGCGTGAGGATTAAAGGGAAATCGATCGGAATGTGTGTGCGCGGTTAGTGGAGACGTTGCTCGAGAGTTGCTCAATGTCGGGACTGTTGAGTGTTTGCGGAGTCAGAGTTTAATAGGGCGGCGTGGCCACAGGGGTGCATCTTGTTGGGATCTGATGAGACCACTGGGAAAAGCTGATGGGAAGGATCGGAGCCATTGCCATGTGTCGATACGGAAAGGGCGGGTTCAGAAGGAGGGCTCAGGGAGGCGGTGTCTGGTGTTGCAGTGTGTGTAAAACTTGTGGGGGTGGCCGTGATTTCAATGCGACGGGCCTGTGCTGATGGAATTGACTCAGTGGGTTTTCGTGTGGGAGGTTTGGGTTCAGGAGGAGTGGTTGTTGAGGGGACGTGTGGTCATTGGGAACTAGTGGAAAAAGGATGTGTTTAATGAGACAGCGTGGTGAGTGAATGGTCAGTGGTGGAGAGATGGGGGGTCAATAGGTACGGAAGGCGCTGGGTGACAGGAAGGGGCTAAAGGCGGAGTTGTGGTGTCTGTGGAAACTAAGAGATGCCGAAACTCGGTCCCAGCAGATACTGGGAGACACGTGGAGTAAGTGTAAGAATGTTGTGCACGAGGCGTGTTTTATTATTGGGAGTCACAATCTTCAGTATTTAATTTAATCTGACATATTTTCCGATATTCCTTTAGCCTTCCTGTATATCACGGTTATGATCCCCTAAAGTTCTTCCGCTCCTCGTTCATGTTTATGAAAAACAAAATGCTCTTGCGACTGACATCTGAGGAAGTTCAGTGTAAATCTTTCACCAGTTGGGAGAAACAGCGACATCTTGTGGTTTGACTTTGATTCTGTGGAGCCGCAGTTCCTGTAAATGCGGCATCAACTCGTTATGGCAATCTAATTATCGACAGGGAAACATCGAGCTTTGAAAAATGAATGATGAAGTTCACGTCACACAGAATCACACAGGAATATTGAATTAGCTTGTTAACGGAATCTTGGTTAAAAAATGGAGAATTATTAATTATGCATTCAGTCCCGCAGAATCATCAGGTATAAATCACCTGTTTTGATTTTGAATTTACAGTTTAAACTCTAAGAACAGGTGTGGAGGACTTAACAAACATGTGGTATGTCGTTGAAACAGAACAGACCATTCAAACCCTCGAATAAGAATTATGCCATTCCGTCAATCCATTCTGCTCCGCTATTCCATTTTGAGTGATTTGTTATCCTTTTCAAACCTATTCTCCTGCCATATTCCGAAAACTTTTGACGCCCTGATTAACCAAGAAGCTACAAATCTCCGGCTAAAATGTACCTAATGACATGACCTGGAGAGCAGGCTGTGCCAATGAATTCCGCTCCCTGGCGAAATGAAAAATTAAATCCTCATCTGTGTTCCAAATGAAGGACCCTCAATCTGAAGCAGTGCTGACCGTTCGCAGGCTCCCCACTGTTGGAAAACTCCTCTCCATATCTCCTGTGTCAGGGCATTGCAGCATTCCAAAGGTTTCCGTCAAATCCCCGCTCGTTCTGCTTAACTCCAGCGAGTACAGACCCAGAGATATCAATTCCCAGTGATTGCTTACAACCCGGCACCTTGCCACACCGGACGCAGCAAACAGCTCACAGTTCAGTTCCATCACCGCACAGCATTCTGCGAAAATGAGTGAACAACCGGAATGTACGAAACAGGAAGTCACTGGCGCTGTGAAGCATTTCGCAAACTGCTGCATTATCATGCCGTGACACCAGCAACATGGAGATTACATGGGGTGACCGCCATAATAATGGCTCGAACTCAGTGTGTGAATGGTGAAGATATATGTGGAATGCATAAAACGTAAAGTCCTTTAACTTGCTTCTAATATTCTGATGTTGACATCATTACTATAAAGGTCCAGAGTTGTAAAAGTGCCATAGAAAGGTAACTTGTATTTATTGTATAAAATACCGTCAGGTCAATGTAAAATGTGTACCGACGTGGTGTCAAATCATAGACCAGTAGGGCCGAGCAAAATCATATCTGATCCGTACACTGGGGTTCCGGCGTTTGCTGAAACGAGATACCTTCAGCCAGACAGAAAAATAGAGACAATAAGTCTCCCAGCAACGGACTAATATAGTCGGCAAAGCGGAAATTTAACTGAAGGGAAATCTCCAAACATGAGAGAAAGAGAATGAATGTAGGGACTGGCAGACTCGGCCAGGTCACTCCAAAGGTTTAGATAATGGGCACTTCCACAATGGATCTGTGTGTTTGTAATACCGGATATTAGTGTGATTTAATGTGCAAGGTAAAATACATTTTACAGAAGAGAAATTACCCGAGCAATCTAATCTATAATAGAAAAATAAATGTTTTTCTTCTGAAATAACGGAAAGACGGAACTGCTGGGAGAAGTAACGTTTTCAGGGAGTTCAATTCATCAGTATGCTTGTAGAGCGGGTCTGATTATATTTCGGAATTGATTAATTATTTGACCCTTTCAACTGAGCGGTACAGGCTTCTAAAACATTTCAAAACTAACACAGCTGGGGAAAGCAGAAGAACTTTCACCTGCTCTCTGAATTTTGTCTGGGTCACACCGTAGATAAATGTATTTGTGCAGCTGCTGAAATTCTGAATCACAGAACCCCAAAACTGTGCCTGAAAAAGCCGGATTGACACTTCCAGGTCTGTGTAGAGGCATCGCATGAGAATGAAGACCAGAGTGGTTGTCGCCCAACAGAGAAGGAAACTCGCCGACAGGCTGAAGAGCAGAATGATGGATTGTCTCCGACTCTCCATCTCCTGATCTCTCTGTTTCCCGCAATTTCCCCGTCCCTTCAGCCCCCTGCGGACTCTACTCGCCGCCAGTATCTGTCTGACGGTCAGAGCATTGAGGGTCAAAATGAGGAAGAAAGGAAGTAACGGATTCAACAGACGGTCCACCCAATAAAACCCCTCAAACGATGGCGAGAAAGGCACTACGGGTCTACTGAAACAAATCCAATTACCCCTCACTAACAACGCTATTCTTTCCATATACATGAAATAAAATGGTATGTTTTTAAAAAAGAAACCGAGAGATAGTGCGCCCATCACCATACCCGCAATTCCGGGGGTGCAGTATTTTGCTTTAAAAGTAGGCGAGCAAATGACCACAAAGCGATCGAAAGTGAAAGCGACAGTAAACCACACGGAACAGTCAACGGCCACGTGACACAGGACGTAGTGGACAAGGCAGAACGGAGCGTTGTCAAGGACTCTGTAATTAAATCTGTATGCTCGACGCATCTGGTAGAACAGGACTTCGATAATTACCACCATTAGATCCGCCGCAGCCATCGCCACCAGGTATCGCGTGACGCATTTGGAGAGACCGCATTTTCCTCGGCTGAGAATGATGATTGCCACAAGGTTAACTGTAGTGAGACAAAAACGACCAAAAATAAGATTTTTTTTTTAAATCCAACACATTTTGCGTGGAAATACAGCCATGATCTGTTCGCTTGAAGTAAAGTCCGTTGTTCATCTCTGCTGGACATTATCAGTGGAAGTAAAGAATTCCTGTGTTTTTGCGGTTTGTTTGAAAGCCTGACCGCAGCACAAAGCGCTTTACAGGAGCACCTGCTGCTTTGTCTCCTCACGTTCACCGATGCAGCAGCGATGAGTAGAGTCCAAGAATGATAGATCACAGAAACGCTCCCTTCGGCCCATATCTCCATGCCGACCGGCACGGCCATCTGAGCTAATCGCGTTCTTTCGCTTTTGGATCACATCTCTCTAAGGCTTTCGCATTTCTCAAACTGTCCAGGTGTATTTTAAATATTGTTAACGACTCTGTATCGCCCATTTCCATTCTCAGGCTCTTCAACATCAGAGTAACTTCTGTGTGAGAAAACGTCTCTCGGAATCCAGCTACATTTCTGCCCTCTGATCTTAAGTCTACCCTCTTTTATTCACGATTACCCAACCACGGAGATGAATGACTGTATCAATACATTATCGTGGCTTTATGCACCTCTATTAAGCCAACCGCGAAATGCCTGCCTCAAGGAATAAAATGCCACTCGGCCGAACCTCTCCCTGTAACTCAAGCCCTGAAGTTCCGGCAGCATCTTTGTAAATACTGTCTGCACTCCTTTCAGCGTACATCTGCCTTTCCTTTAACAGGGCGACCAGAACTGTTCACAGAACTACAAGCGCGGTATCTCCAAGGAGAGAGGTAGTGTAATTGAAGTGCGCATCTACGCTTCTTTCCGGAAGTCTGAGTTATTATTCGATTGCAAGGTCAGATTCTGAAAACAAGATCTCGCACCCCAGCAACCTTCTATCTATTTTCTTTTACTGATTCGGGGACAAACCATTGCTCTGACCAGAAAATTTTCACACGGTTTGGAAAGTGCACGGCACTTTAAATGTTTTTTTATATATGTAATATCCATGTCAAACAATGGTAAAACACAACACAACACAGGTAAAGGCTGTCAGGCAGTCACCTCTGACAGGGAGTATGCCAAAGTGAAATGTTCTGACTAAACGGCGTTGGTGGTTTCTGTCTTTATTGTGACCATTTTTGACAGTGTTGCAAACTGAAATAATGACAACGCAAATACGTTGAAACTCAAAAATGTTCCAATGTAAATGTGGTACGTTTAGTATTTAGCACATTTATGGATTATATTGAGTAATATAGTTAATTTCACGGCATTTCATAATTATGTTAACAATGATTTCAAAAACAAATATTTACGGAGTGACCCATTTCAGTTCTGGCGCAGCTGCGTACCCGCGCATCTGCGAAGGAACAGTACTGACACAAAGAAACATAGATCAGAATTTGTGAATTGAACAGTGCTGGGAGGGGGAAAATAGAAGGGGAAAAGATTAGTTTCCCTTTCAGCAAGAGGGAAGAGAATTTTTTGGTGGAAATTGGTAAATTTCCAGTTGGGCGCTAGACGCTGGAAGATGCGTGCGGGAGTGTTTGAGGAGCGACAAGAGTCTCTGGATCACAGCCGTGGCGGCGCATCGTTTATGGTGAAATTGAACCCTACCGCACGGCCGCGCCATTGGAATCCCTGTCTTTAGACGAGTCTCTTTCACCCTTCCCTAACAAGACGGCCTCGGTGACGAAGCACACGACACTACTAAGTTGCTGTAAAGTCTCATTTGTTTCACAAATGTCCTTTAGGGATGGAGAATATTCGGCTTTATCTGGATCGTATGTGACTGTAGACCCAAGAATCCTGTGGATTGTTACATTAATCCTCAGATTGGGAAAACTAGAGAGCCGGTAATAATATCAGAATTCCCTGTGATGCTCACTTCCCGTGAGTCCGAACAGGAAAAGGGAACAGAATTTCACAAGTTGAAATCAAAGCTATTCACTGTGAGTTTAAAGGCCAATCTACTGCTCACGTGACTGGGTTGGCAGGAATGCGGTCCGCTCATGACGGGAGGTTTCGATAGACATGGATTGTGTGTGTTACGTCCGTGCAGGTCGAGTTCTCACGACACAGCTGAGAAGACTTCAGGCAGTTCCAGTGACAATTCTGCATGAACCAGGTTAAAATATTAACAGGGCAGGAGATTGAGAGGAACGAGAAGGCATATTTGGGATGTTTAATAAACACCGATTAAAATCACATCAGCTGTAGCTGAGAGCGGCGGGAGGTCTCTGTTTCTGTATAAGTAATCGAAAGGCACTTATCCGGGATGCCGACAATTACAATCACTGTGTAATAAATAGCACTCTCTTCAAGCATTGTTAATCCAAGGCTGTTAGTATTTACAGTTCTGTTTGGAATGTTCCCAATTTCTAAATGTCATAAAAGTTGTAAATAGCCAGTAAATGAACTCAAGCAGTTATAACAAAGTCTAGAGAGCAAATTTCTTTCGCGCCTACTGGTTAAAACACTTCACGGATCACACGTTGTTGAGAGTCCACCGCGTCTGGATGTTTCCGTCCTCAATGTAGCTGAAGCACAGAATGACATTCTTTTATAGACTAATCGGTTACCAGCAATGATAACAATTTGTACATTGACGGGTGCTGATTACTGCTAATTAGCAATTATTTCTCTGATTTAGCGAACCCTAATGCCACTGGGGAAATAACAAGCCTTATTTCATTGAACTGAACGCAACACCAGTCATGGAGCCTCAAGAGACGGCCGATGCTGGGATCGCAACACCAGATGCGATGTTGTCAAACTACTCCGTGTCCACCTCATCAGCGCTGATTCCACTCTCACATTGCGAGTAGAGTCTCTGCCGTGTTACTTCCCTGTGATGACGCACCATTCATGTGATTCACTGTTACTTTGCTCCGGTGATTTTTTTTCTGAATATGATACATTAACTTTTTTTTTGGCGTAAACCCTCACTGTTTGCAGTGTTACCGGAGTCAGTCGCTAACACAGATGTTGGCGAGTATGCGGCGCGAAATGCAAACCAATGACCACAGTATTTCAGACATTATCCGCTGCTGTACCAGACAGAGAAAAACAGAAAATATTACATCAACACCGGTTGATATTAGAGTCACCAGGTGATTTTCGAAGTTGTATTTCAGAAAGAATTTGATTGACAGACAGACATACTTTATTGATACCGATGGAAATTGGGTTTCGTTACAGCCGCACCAACTAAGAATAACGAAGAAATATAGCAATATAAAATCATAAATAATTAAATAATAATTT